>NC_132864.1:42307141-42607141 GCF_048164855.1 Canis lupus baileyi
TTGGGCTCCCTGCATGGGGCCTGCTTCTCCCTCTGCCTGTGTCTCTGCCTCTCTCTGTCTCTGTGACTCTCATGAATAAATAAATAAAATCTTAAAAAAAAAAAAAAAGAAAAGAAAAGATGTAAGTGGTATTTATGTCTGCTTGTTTTTTTTTTTTCTTTTTCTGGAGAGGGCCCTGATTAATGCTGTCTCTCTGTGTGTATGTGTGTGTGTGTGGGGGGGGAGGGGGTGCCAAACAACTCTATCGTTTTATGATAACTAGTTCCAAAAAATGTTTTTTTTGGGTTCAAACCTTGGCCCCAGGAAACCAGGCCAGCAATTGTGACTCTCCATCGCCACCCGGTGGCAGAAAGCACTGTGGTCTCCAGAAAACACAGTAATGGGAAGAGACAATCTTAAAAATCAAAAAACCCCAACCAAGTAGCAATGTTGGCCACAGAGCTGACAGGTGTTTACAAGCGTCCTGTCTGGCCGGGGTTAACAAAACCCCACAAGCCAGGCAAGAGTATTGATCAGTCCCTTTTCTGATCTTGTTCCAAGACTAATTTTCATTTTACTTTTGAACTTAAAGCTGTCAACTAAGTGAAATAGGAAACGGTCTTTTCTTACCCATTGCATGTTTCCTTTCTGCAGGAGGGATTTTTTTTGAAGTTTGGCTGAAGCCCGTCGGCAGTGGGGGTCCGGAGGGACGTGGACGGGGTAGGGGTGGCTGTCCTTTCCAGTTATTAGAAAGTGACTGCATTAACCATATGATAAACACGCGTTAATTATGATGAGCTTCAAAATCACCTGCTTCCAGGGATCACTCGCCTGTTCAGTCACCAGGCTAAGAGGTAAAGGTGAGTCTCTGACTACCCGCCGGGGAGAGGGCCCTGCACGGGTGGAAATGGCCATACGTGAACGCTCACGGATTCAGCTCGCCAGCTGTGTGACTTCAGTTGACTAATTCAAGCATCCTGGGTCTCAGTTGCTCTGCAGGTGAAGTGGGGAGACCCAGAAGGGGCTGCAACGGCTAGGAGCTTAGTCACGTCGTGGAAAGGGAGCCTATGAAAATAGTTGTGTGTAAGGGTCCCAACAACAGGGAGCAAAAACGTGTGCCTGCATCCCAGTGCAAGTGCACGGTGACAAGAGAGGTCGGGACCTTCTTGCCAGTTTTCCCTGCCCTGCCTCTAGATGCACGGACGTCACTTTTGGGGTCGGCCTCTGCCACCTGGTCTTTCCCTCCTCCTGTCCCATCCCCGCCCCATGTCATCTGCTGACAAATGCTTGTCAGCATAGTGGAGGGAGGATAAGTCTTGCTTTCCGGAGGAGAGAGCGGGACGTGAAGGCCGTGAGACATTCGTAATTGAGCATCAGGAGGCTCTTCCTCCTTCCCAAGTGCACATATTTCATCCACAGAGACTAATAATCTAGGAAGCCATTTAATATTTAATCTATTTCTATTAGTTTTTGGTTTTTTTGTTTTTTTTTTTTGAGTTCTCTGAAGAGCAGCCTCAGCCCTTGCCATTTGCTGTTGATACACCAGAAAACATTTCTCTGCCTCATGGGATCTACTTCAAATATGTGACCTTTAAATTTGTGTGTTTACCTAATTAAAACAAAGCATGCATAAAATTATCTGTTTACAGATTCCAATTTAAAAATCTGCACAGAGTGGATAAAAGCAGGAATTTCACTTCAGGTTCTTAGCACAACATTTTGTAATACTCTTCACATGTTCTAGAACACAGAAAAGCCATAATCAGGAACCCAGTAACTGAAAAGGAAATGTTCTTGTTTTAATGCATTCCATTACCTTTGATCAAAGTATCACTCACAGTTTCCAGAATCAACTCACTCTCTTTACTGAGAATTTTTATGAATCATCCCAGCAGTTTGGCCAGTTCAGGACCTTAAGGATTCAGTTACCATTCCAGAGAGTTCATTCTTATTAACTCTTCTTGGTCTGAAACAGTAACTGCTGCTTTTTTCTTCTCTGTTCAAGCAGAGAGACGGAGAGCTGTTCACGCGTGCAGAAAATAATCTTTTCTTTTTTCACCTCAGACAGAAAGCCATTAAAATATAAAAAATATAGGGGCATCTGGGTGGCTCAGTTGGTTATTGATTCGGGCTCAGGTCATAATCTCAGGGTCATGAGATTGAGCCCCTCATCGGGTGCCCCTCTGGGCGTGGAGCCTGCTTGACAGTCTCTCTCTCCCTCTGCTCCTCCCCCCAACACAATATTATATATAATATAAAGCTTTATATATATATTTTTATATCATATACAAATATATTTTTATATTATAATTTATATTTTTATGTTAAAATATAATTCATAAATATAAATTTTATATATAATTTGACATATATTAAATAAAATATATAATATATATAAAGTTTAAATATATAAATATATTTTATATATTATATAAATATATATAAATTTTAACATATAATATATTAAATAAAATATATAATATATATAAAGTATATATAAATTTAAAATATATAAATATTTTTTACATATTATATATATATAAATTTTAACATATAATATATTAAATAAAATATATAACATATAAAATATATAATAATATAATATATAATATATAATATATAATATATAATATATAATAGTAAAATATAAAATATATAATATAATAATATGATATATAATAAAATATGTATTTATATATAAAATTTATATTTATTTATTTTTTTTAAATTTATATTTATAAATTATATTTTATATTATATATAAAGCTGTGTACTCCCAATGTGAGCTAAAGCCTCCAAATGGTGTTTTTATGTAGCTGAAATATATGAAGGAAAGGAACTGGGTATTCTATGGTTTTGGTAATAACTGTCATTATTTTCAAAGTACCTTCATGCCCACATGATTTTATCCTCATAAACACAGGTTAGCAAAGAGCTATTTGAACTCAAAATCTATATACTTTTTTCCTATAAAATAGCAAAGAACAGCGTGACAGTTATTCATAGGTGCACCGTAAGAAACGGTAACACAAAGAATGCAGTAATTATACACTCGTTGTGAGAAGTATTTTAAAGGTCGTGGTATATTAGGTCGTACAAATATCTCATGCAAAATGACCCACGGGTACATTGCTTACTTCCCATCACCTGACTAATTGTTATATTTTCTTGCGTCAGGTATTATTACACTTCTTACTTCATGCTGGTGAGTAGCTGTCCAGAGCTAAATATAATGCTCACAACACTTAAATCAGCCTAGATATTTGCTTCTGGTTTATTTAAGAACATTCTGGGCACTGAGGGGGGCACTTGATGGGATGAGCACTGGGTGTCATTCTATATGTTGGCAAATTGAACACCAATAAAAAATAAATTAAAAAAAATAAGAACATTCTAAGTTTTGATTTCTATTTTAGCAGTCCCACTCTATATATTTAGGAGGAGAAGGAGGACAAGTTGCCACCTGCCTCTCCTGGAAGTGGAGGTATAAAACAAAGTGAGAGAATTATTTCTCAGAGTGGTCAAAGTGGTGCTGGTATGGGATAGCAGCCTTCTCGGGAAGGCTTCTGTGATGCACGCTGACACACACGACAGCTTTTTGTCAAGAGACTGAAGTGTATTAGAAAAACATGTGTTTTCAAACATCTTCCGATTCCAACCAGTAAAATGAATTAATTTGTGACGATTCAAAAGAGCCGAAATAGAGTGGCTCTCAGTTCTTATCCTTCCCTTCGTCTCAAGACTGACTGGCATATAGTATGAGACCTTAATTATCTTTCCATTGGAATGAATCATTTGTAATGAGTGTAAGAATCTGTTGTCCTAGGAAGAAATAGACTAAAAACTGGGTAAAATTTTAGCACGTTCAACAGATTCCTACCCTCCTTGACTCCTCTGTATTCAAGTTTAAAGGGGAAAGGAGATATGCATTAATTACAGGAGTGTCTGAATATATCTACCCAGTTATTATGAATTTTGGATTCTTAGATTTTAGAAATGGAAAATATTTTAGCAACATTTTTGTCTGACAGACACTTAGGAGGACAAGGGGACTTGCCTAGGGTCTTTGTTCAGGTTTGTGCACAAGGCCCTCTTGAGGCTAGGAATTTGATTTTTTTGTGCAATGCCTGGTACACCACGGCTCCTTGAATGGCATCATATCCCTAAGCTTCCCTTTGCTCATTCGTAAAACAGAAACATCTTGTCTACCTAATGAGGCCATCACGAGATAATGTACAGAAATCACTTTAGATGTTCCTGGCATAGGGTGAGCACAAAAGAAGTTTGTGCTAATTATTAAAAAAAAAAACACATTTTTAATATCTTCTCTCAAAGTCAGAAATTTTAGGGCTGTTCACCGTCAGTAGTGAGATATGTGTAGGTCCCTTGGGGGCAGATTTCTTGTATTGGATTAATAATTTGATATCTTGAAGGCAATGGGGACAGGTACTTCTCTATTACCTACGAACTATTTTGAAAACCAGCAGAGATGAAATGCCTTCCATACACTACCCTGATTTCACAGGCGTACTCAATATGGATAAACCAAAAGAAGGATAAAGTCCACCCAACTATTTTGATGTAAAAATTAAGTGATTATTAGGACTATTCCGGGGATCATTTTACCTGGCAGAGGTAATGTTGCTAGGTCTCCGTTTCTTCAACTGTCAAAGAAAGAATTTGACTGGTGGGCCAAGGTCCTGTTCAGTTCTCAAAGATGTCCTCGTCAGAGGGCTGGATAAGAATATTCTCCCATTTATATTCTTTCAAATCGAGAGCGATAATACATTTACAACCAAGTGGTGGGCTGGGACAGATTTCCCCCGTCATGGGGCTGGGGTAGAACTTGGCCATTGGCCATCAGTAGAGAGGAAGACAGTCACTTCCTCGCACGCTCAGTGTACAAGAAGAACTGCGAGTGGTCGGGGTGCCTGGGGGGCTCCGTCCATTAAGGGTCAAAATCTTGATCCCAGCTCGGGTCATGATCTCAGGGTTGTGAGTTCAAACCTCATGTTGGGCTACCTGCCTTGGGCTCCGTGCTGGGCATGGGCCCTACTTGAAGAAAAGAGAGAAAGAAAAGAAGTATCAGGGGACTCACGAGAACTGGGGGCAGCTGTGTCATCTGAGTTCTTAACACTTGTCTGACTACTAGCATGAGGAAGCCCTCCTTTGGCCCATCATTTCCCTTCCTCTCCAGCTCCATTTCCTGTCTCTCCTTTGCCTGGCCCCCATCCCGTAAACCCCACGGACTTGGTCAGACAGTCCACGCTTCCAGGGCCTCAGTCCCTCCTATACTATAATTAATGCAACACAGTTTCTGGAAGAGTTACTTCTTACCAGGACGCCCTCCATCACAGATGCTCTGCGAACCGTTTTATGGACGTTACCGTGAGGTCTTGTGTTGGGTGCATTAAACGATCAAGTGTCCCAGCTTGTCACCCAGCACTCTTATCTAACCCACCTGTCCCAATATCATGAGTGATGGTGCCCCCTTTTGTTCTCTGAAATGATCCAGGTGGCACACCAGCCTTGTGGTCATCATGTGGACCTAGTGTGTCCGTTTCCTAAGATCATCGTAACAAGATAGCAGCAGACCTGGTGACTTAACACAACAAACATGGGGCATCCGGGTGGCTCAGGGGTTGAGCCTCTGCCTGCAGCTCAGGGCGCGACCCTGGGGTCCCGGGATTGAGTCCCGCATCAGGCTCCCTGCAGGGAGCCTGCTTCTCCCTCTGCCTGTGTCTCTGCCTCCCTCTGTGTGTGTGTCTCATGAATAAATAAGTACAATCTTTTGAAAATTAATTAATTAATTAAAAGAAAACAACAGATATTTCTTCTCTCACAGTTCTGGAAGCCAATAGTCTGAAATCAAGGTTTCAGGGTGTGATGGGGCTGTGCTTCCCCCAAAGTTCATAGGGAAGAACCGCGACTCACTTCTTGGAGCCTCTGGTGGCTCCTGGTGTCCTTGAAGTGTGGTAGCCTAACTCCATTCTCGCAGGCTCTTGTCTCTGCGTCTCTGTCCCTGTGTCTCTCCTCTTCTGTCTCTTAAAGGGACGCTCACCTAGGACTAAGGGCCTACCTGAATCGAAATGGATCTTAACTCAAGATCCTCACCTTAATTACATTGCAAAGACCATTATTCCCAGTTATGTCACATTCCAAGGTTTGGGGCCAACTTATCTTTTGGGGACTACAGTTCAACCCACTACACACACACACACACACACACTCAATACTTTATGCATATTTTATATATGTTATATATTTTATAAGATAATTAAAAATATATTACATACATATGCATACATAATAGATTTCAGTTAGCATATAAAAAGAAAATAATGAAAAAATAATTAAAAAAAATAAATAAAAAATAAAAGAAAATAATGTCCTCAAATTACCCATAAAGCATACCATGCATAATATAGTGTGTACATCTCCCTATAGTGATTTTTATTCACATTAAAGTTTGAAGCTGCTTGGTCAAACTAAAAGTGTTAGAAAATGTAAATAATTTATTATGCCTGTAAGGGGATGATCAGATTCCGGGTGCTGAATGGGGGAAGCTTGGAGCACTAAACAGACTTTCCCTTGTCTCCTGGGTATACTCCATTCTGTGATAATAAGCCTTTCCAAGCTTATTACACGTTAATAAATTCTTGTTAGAAAAATTAAGGAAAATAGATAGCTCTTTCTCAGTTGTGTCTCATTTGAGCCTCATTTTGATTCATCAGGTCTCCTTACGTCACAGAAAATAAATTTTTGGCTCAGAGAGGTTGAGTTTTCCCTCAGAATTCACACCTAGAAAATTGCAGAAGATCCTGGCCCTGCTGCAAAATAGATTATCTGAAATACTATGACTTTGATAATAATTAATAATTAGGTAATTAGATTAGATGCAGTAATTATATATAACACAGGTACCATATAAGAAATAGAGGTATAATGGTATATATATTATAATAGAAAATTAGATAAGATTTCTAATAACGGGGGTACCTGGGGGCTCAGTGAATGAGCATTTGCCTTCAGCTCAGGTCGTGATCCTGGGGTCCCGGGATCGAGTCCCACATCGGGCTCCCCGCAGGGAGCCTGCTTCTCCCTCTGCCTGGGTCTCTGCCTCTCTCTCTGTGCGTCTCTCATGAATGAATAAATAAAATCTTAAGAAAAAAAGATTTTTGATAACAAAGGCAGTAACTGTTAAATTAGCTTCTACATTAAAATAACATACATTCATGGTTTTAAAAAAGTGGGAATGGTTCTAAGATTGTAAAGAGAAAAGTCATTCCTCTAGATTCCCAGTTTGTCTAGGAAAAGCACCATGACTCCCATGCACGTTAGAATTTTTCTATGCATATTTAAGCATATGGTAGTGTAAAATACACACAAATATCCTTTTAATTTTACACAAGTGAGATCAAACTTGGCATAATGTTCTGTAATTGTTCTTACTTAATACTGAAATAGCCCGTCATATGGGTGTCCTTTATTCCTACCACTGCTGCCTTTGTATGAATTTCTAAAAGTAATTTATTTGGATGACTTTCATAAACAGTGCTTCAGACAGGGTATCGGTACACATATCTGCAAATGTGTGTCTAAAAGCTCGAGCACGAATTCTCTGAGGTAGGGCTCCTTTTTCAAAGGCGTGCTTGTTTTGAACATTGAAATACTGAAGGACTCTGTCAAAGAAAGGATAGGATAGGACTTTGAAGCAGACAAACCAGTTGCTGAATATTTACAATTGTTACAAATTCTTTCTTATATTGAACCCAAATCAGTCTTACTGTAAATTCCAACCACCGGTCCTGTTTATGCCCTTTTGGAGGAACAAAAAATAAGTACTTCCCTTCATCAGTGTAACATACGTTCGAATAGCTTTTAAAAGCCTCATCTAAATATTTTCCTCTGTGCATAGAACATTTTCAATTATTACAGCTAGTTATCTTTGAAATCGTTTCCAGAGCATTTCCCTTTCCGCTCATAATCCTCTTTAGTGTATTATTGTCTTTGCTTTAACTTTTTACTTAAACTTTGTCTTTCTGCTAAGTGTGATGCTTTCTCCCAGTACAGGCTTGTGGGAAACAGCTAGAGGTCCCACGTGGGATTCACGTGGTGCAAGGAGCGGCCCTTCTGAGGCCTCACCTCATCTGTTAATGGGCAACAAGATGGTGCTTCATTGGATGAATTTCTTCTTTGTTGAAATGAATGGAAGACACTTTCTATAATGGCCTAGACATACCTTTGAGATTATTTTAGACAGAAATTGTTAGTGTAGGCTACGTTTTAATAACATTTCTTTATTTTTTCTAAAAGGGTCATGGACCTCGTTTAACAGTGGGTTCTAGTATTTTGGGGGTAATAACATTTTTCTTACTGCTCCATAGTTTCCATAATTTATCCATTCCCTTTTCAGAAGACTAGAACTTTTTTTCCTCCAGTTTTCTCTGCTATTTCTCAAATATTTCTCCAAGATTATCAAGTATGGCCCTGAGATCATATCAGGGAAGCAGCCTGAGATGAACCAATTTGGATCTCCATCCTAAATGTTGTGCAGTTAGACTACACCTTCTCCTACCATCTTTTCTGCTAACTCAGCTTTCCATGACCTCTGAACGATATTTTCTAGATCCTTTTGAATTTGAGGATCCTTCTCTTGAGGAGTTGAGAAATTTCATCACTTTTCTACTCTTTTGTATATGAATATACACCATCTTCTGGAGAGGGGTTCCCTCCTATAATTACAGTAGGAGTTTTATTTGAATTTTTTAAATTCTGCTTTAATAAAACCTAGGACTTCATAGAATCATGGTAATTTTTTTCATCAAGAAGGTTGTGCATTGTTCATATGAACATCTGAATAAAATCAGAAGTTTCTGATGACTTCCTGTGTTCCTGATTTTATTCAGATGGGTCAGGAGGACATTATGGTCTTCACAGTGTCAGTTGAGTGTTTCAAGATTTGCCTTACATTTGCACTGTGATTTTTTTTAATAAATTCTATTTATTTATTCATGAGAGGCAGAGACACAGGCAGAGAGAGAAGCAGGCTCCCTGCGGGGACCCCGATGCAGGACTCGATCCCAGGATCCCGGGGTCACACCCTGAGCCAGAAGGCAGATGCTCAACCACTGATCTGCCCCGACATCCCTTGACCTATGATTATTTAGGAAAAAATGTTGGGGACAAAATACAGGTATTTGTGTACAGGACCCACTTTCCCCATGTCCCAAGATAGTAGAGCTAGGGTAGTTGGAGGAGTACACCTCTATGTTCCTTTAACTATAAATGACAAGTGCTCCTAGAAGTAGAAGAGACCAAGAAATCAACAATTTAAGGAGATGTAGCAATTGAACTAAAATCACAGAAAACTTAGAGTCAGGGGTGTGTGAGAGGTGTTGGGGGACTTTTTGCATCTGCTGGATGACCTTGTAAACCCCTTGGCAGCACTTCAAACTTTACCACCAGAGTCTGCAAATTTCAGAGGAGAGTGAAAATAACCAGATTCTGGGGTATCTTAAAGGGTTAGCTACACTTAGCCCACTGTCAGCATTCGATTTTGACATCTAGAGTTTTTATCTTGAGAAGTGATTCAGTTTTGCTTCCAATATTATGCTATTTCTGTTGTTTTAATATTTTAACAAGTCTAATGAAGCCCCTGAGATTCCCTTTCAAACCTCTTGATAAAACTCACACTCTAGTATCACATTCCATCCTTTTAACACATTATTAGGCATTCTTAATGTATAATCCGTGATTAACTGCACATGCTGTGAGTGTAGAGTTCCATGATTTGACTTATGCCTTCACAGAACCATCCTCACAATCAATAATAAGCCTATCCATCACTCAGAAGTGTTCATGTGCCCTTTGCAACTCCTCCCTCCTACTCTTACGGACCTCACCCCATTCTGTCCCTATGGATTAGTCAGTATTTCTAGAGTTTTACATAAGTGAAATCAAACAGTATGTGCCCTTTTCTGTTTTTCACTCTATATAATGATTTGGAGATTCGTCTATGTTATAGTGAGAAGAGTTAATTCTTCTTTCCTGCTGGGTAGTCTTCCATTATATGGATATACCATAGAGTAGAATGATAGACATCCTAATGGTAGACACTTGGGTTAGAGTTTGGCGATATTACAAATAAAGCTGCTATGAACACGCATGTGCCAAGTCTTTATGTGAACATATGTTCCATATTTATGCTGTGGCTTCGTAGCAACCAGTGTACACATACCCTCGATGAGAAGCATGGCCTTAAAGTTCTCCCCAGGGTATATACTTCCTGGAGTATGGGCTTTGTGCCTATGTTCAGTCAATATATTTTTTAAATGAATAAATATATGAATAAGGACTTCGGGAAAAAATAGAAATGTGCATCATGCAACGAAAAGGGCTCTCAATGGAGTCCAGAAATTTTAACACTGACTTCTATCTCATCAGGTAGCAGTAAGCAAGTTACTTAATCTCTTACACCTTAACTCACTTACCTGTGAAAAGGAGATAATATGATCGATCTTTTTTGCCACAATACTAAAGTCCTCAAATCTCTGAAAATTGAAGGTTTTTTGGTATTCATTTGGTTGTAGAAGGTGACCAAAGCTATACTGACGTACATGCAAGATCAGACATGAAATGATGAGAACCTACTTATGGGTTTTATTCATCCCATTTGATGCAAGTATTCTGATACATGGCTGCGAAAATATTAATGAATGTGATTATGGGTACCAGCCACAGGTCCCATTGGTTGTTACATAATGTACATCTTATGCATTATATTATCTCTCAGTAGGGATTGCGAGCTCTCTACCTAGCTATATTAGAATGAGATTTGGATCTGGTTGACAAAAAACACACACAAAAATGGCTCAGATGACAAGTTTATTTCTCTCTCCTGCAAAAGCCCAGAGAGTAAACTATTCTAAACTTTTATAACAGCCGCATGATGTCAAGGACCAAGGTTGCTTCCATCTTGTGACTCTGTGTTATGTGGTTTTTGATCCTAATGTCATGTTGTAGTAGGTAAGTTGACTCCCTAAGCCCCAACCATTTGCTTTGCTGTCCAATCAGCAAGAAGGAAGGGAAGAAAGGACTAGATCATGGCATCTAAGGACACTTCCCAGAAATTGTACACATTACATTGGTCTTTCCATAGTCACATGGGATATCTGGTGCCGGGGACCGTAAGAGATGGGATCTTCATTTCAGACTGCTGTAAATCCAGCTAACAATGGAAGAAGAGAATAAATACGCAAGAATGTCCTTGTCTTCATCCAGCTGCCCTTCTACCTTAGAGGGCATTGTGGTGATAAGGAGAAATGATAGACATGAAAGTACTTTGAATCAAAAAGTCTATGTAACTATAGGTTTGATAAGAAGAAGTATCTTAAATAGAGTATTTTTAAAAATTCTTACAGAGTTTTGATGGGTCACTTTGGTGGATTCTCAGCATATCATTGGGATTTATGTTGTAAATGGTGGTGAATGCCAATTTCTACTATTACCCAAAGACTTTCATAATAATAATAATAATAATATTTATATTATTTATTATTATTTATAATAATAAATTATAATTTGAGGAGATCTAGTAGTTTCCCCACCACTTTTTTTAAAGACACTTGAACTTTTGGCATCTTTCCAGAAAGCTGCAATGTAAAGTTGAAACAGCTGCAGCTTCACACATAGTTTTGTTCACTTTTTTTTCCCCTCCACATTTTTCTAGATCTTTTCTTCAAACTGTGAACCTGGTTACAACTCTGTGGCTAATAAATCTTATTCTCACCTACTTGCTCAAATTCTATTATTATTTTCCAAATATCCTTTATATTTTCACGGGATGAGTCTTCAGTGCTTGCTATTGATTTGACACAATGAGAAACGCAAGGCAATCTAATATAGAGGAGAATATAAGAGTCAGAATTAAATTCAGTTTTAGGTAGGCAGTTGGTGGAAGGTACATTTCTGCAAGATGTATATAATTGTGATAAATGGGTAAGCTACGTACATCCCTCTCCAAGTGATAGAGGACTGGAATTCTGCTTCTCTGCCTATAACTGGTTAAATGAGTTTGATTTAGGGGTAGGGAGTAAGATACCTAACTTTGTTGGGTCCAGGTCACATTTTTTCAGCTCTGTCTTGTCTCTGGTAAAGGTAATATCATATTTTACTCCCCATTGGTTGCTGTATCTATTTGCAAACCAGCTGAGAATTTGAAGAGGGAACAGGATGATTTAGGTCCCCAAATCTCTAGCAAAACTCAATGACAATTATCTGATAAATGGATGAGTGAAATTTAGATGTGAAATTTAAATCAGTTGAATGAATAACTGATGGGAGGCCAGAGTGATAGGAAATAATAAGAATAAGAATAATAAGAAGGTTGAACTGTAGGTATGTGGCAAATGTTTGTATGTTCCAAAAAAATAATATTTGAGATACGTTTAGAAAAATAAGGACATTTCTATTCCCGTGAGGAAGGAGTTAGCATTTGGCTTTGCATATCTATGGGGGGATTGAATGCAGGGTCCTGATGGGTCTCTCCTAGGAGAGGGTGGGCTGGTGGCTGGTTTGTTAGGAGAAGCTCTGTGATTCAAAGTACAGGAGAATCCCCAGGATTTCAGCATCTCTACATTACAGCCCCTGCCACACACTTATCAGCCTTCTAGGCTCCATGATAAATCTGAATCTTGTTTTATAAGTATGTTGGTAAGTGTTTATTTTGGTAGAAAAACTTAGGAGATAAATGTGAGTGGGGACTGATTCCACGTGATAAACATGCCATTAGCAGAGCCCAAAGGAGGATAAATTCTGGACGGGACTTAGGAGGTGGAATCGGCCATGGGATCACGTGCAAGGGCTATCAGTGATCGCGTGTGTGTCTGCAGCACGTTTTACCCCAATGCATCAGTCACTGTCTCCCACTGGGTGCTCTGTCACTCAGGACAAAATGAGCTTTTCCCTAAGGGGGTTGGGGAACTTAGTCTTGGTGGCTCCACACAGATGCTCTGGTTAAAGAAGAAGAAAGACTCTGGGTTGGTGCCTTTATTGCATTCTATATATTACTAGTTTCCACCCAATGAAAGGGAAATATAACATTTCAGTTTTCCCTTTGGTTTTCATCATGAACAGACACATTCAGAACTTTTACCAAGGCCAGTCCTTGGGAGTGTTGTGCTACAGCTGGTTTTTATTCTTGCTCCTAGGTGGCCCTGCTGAAGCACAGTTTTTCTCTTCAGATGCGTAGATATTTGGTTGGAAAGTGCAAGTAAATGTAAGGGCTTCTAGTTTGCCTGCGTAAATCGGAATTAATTTAAAACGTTAGAAGGCTTACAAGTCCATTAGACCACAGAAGGAAAATAAGCTTACTGTATTTTAGAACTAAATTCCCTTAACATGTCCTGAGTTTTCTCTTAGAGACTTTAGAGATAGTCTAATGGAATGTCTCCATCCTCCAGACAAGACGACTAGGCGGCAGGGATGTTGGGCCCTATTCCTGATATCATATGGCTGTCCGGCATCAGAACTAGGATTCGAACCCAGCTCTCTGAGAATCCAGTCCAAGCCTCCTTTCTTCATGCCACGTTCCTGTCTTTAAAAACAAATACCACGATTGCCCCCATGGAAGGCAACTGGCCGATGCAAATAAAGAAGCCTGTTACGGTACTTGTCGCCCCACGTTGTCCTGTTAGAGATTAAGGGATGTCTCTCAGATCGTAACTCTTTGTGGGGTCCAGGAAGCAAGCTTTCTCTCTCTCTCTCTCTAAATGCCCCTCTTATCCAGTGGTTCCCAGCTCCTGCCTACAACCCTCCTTTTCTCTGCAGAAGAGATGCTCATGAAGTTGCTAGTAAAAATGCACACACCGGTCAAGTTGCCGAGTGTTTGTGAATCTTGCTTTCATCAGCAGCACCCAGAACAGTAAAGTTTGTCCTGTCGAAAGGTCTCGGGGACCTACCTCATCCTGTCTGATCTCAGAACTGATACAAGTCGCCTGGGCAAACCTGTGTCCTTCCTTGCACCGATAATAAGTACCAGACCCTCGCGGTGTCTGCTGAGAAGGGGCGAAAAGCTGCTGTCTGCCTCTGTGTCCCCGGGGGAGCGAGGGCTATTGTGAGCGAGCAGACAGGCCGTGTGCGGCAGCCCGGCTCACAATGGCACATGCCGGGGACAAGAGACACAGCCTCAGTGCTGTGGCTCCTCCGTGGCTGCGACTATTGATGCAAGTTGTGTAGACTTGTCATTATTAGGACTTCAATGGGGACGCTGCATTCCAAATGGTAATCAGGACCATACAGACGTTTCCAGTGTGCACCCCTCGTCCCGCTGACACGGAACGAGGCAGGAGGCAGGCACTGGAAATCAAGTTACTGTCCTTTCTATGGAACACATTGTCTCCTTTGTGAGGTTAGCTTGACACTTGACCAGAGTCGGTGGAAGGAAAAGCAACATTTGCTCTGATTGCTGATGGGAAGCGAGAATTTTAACATCCCAGTTACATGTCGTGGGGACTATCTCTCATGTCTTTGGTGAGATGCATTACACACGTGCAGAGCTTCTCAGTCCGGCCTGTTTAAATTCTGTGCATGCGTGTGCGTGTGCATGTGTGTGCGCGCGTGTGGACACATGCATCCACAAAACTGAAACCCAGTGAAATTAGAGTTTTGAACTAGTAGGGAATTTAAAGACACCCTAATCAATGATTCCACCTGGCAGTTAGAGAAATTGAGACCTAAGCAGGATTAAAGATTTGTACGTGGGTGTCAGAGTAAGAACAAAATTCCGAATTCCGTTGGCTTTTCATTCCCATGTGTTGGTCTAGATTTTGATTTACAAGAAAGTTTATGAGACAGAAACTTGAAAAAGCAATGATAATGGAAGCAATTATGAGTGTCTATAAAATAACTTGAATTAGACTCTAAATCATTAAGATCTATTGGATTTTAATACACTATTAATGTGAAAAATATTTCCTGGTATTGAAAATTGCAATATTTTAAATATTTCTCTCAACTGATGAGATTTTTAATCAGCTAGATCACCACATTCACTGAATTCTTTGGTTAACAGAAAACTCTGAGATTTAATCCCATTTTAAACCCATTTATGCTTACACCATATTATGCTTAATTTAGTCATTTTTGCTCCTCATCTGAGGAAGGATGAAAAATGTCTATCAAACAAATCAGTCTAGATTTTTGAGTGGATAAAATTCTTTAGGTGACTTTCTTGCTCTCCCTACTGATAATGGACATAAACGGAGCTATTCTCCATCAGCAGGAAAGTTTTTACATCAAGTTTCTAGCACATTCTACCGGAGAAGACTTTTTATTAGCAGTAAAGTATTAAAAGAAACTGGAAATGGAGGAACATAAAGGAAGATCTCATGTCAGATGCTAATGAAAGCACGGGGGTCTGGGTAGCCTATAAGAAGCAGATTTTGGTAAAAGGAAGAGACTTCATATCTGCTTCCCAAGTATTTAAAAGTTTATTATACAGGTGATGCCAGCCATTAAGAGGAAGTAGACTTGAATCTTCAGTTCTCAAACTCCAACATGCTAATTGGGCACTCACTTTAAAGTATATTCTCCATCTCAGAGACTTCTGCTCGAGTGAAGGCACAAAAATCTGCAATTTTAACAAGCATCCACAGGATGCTGAGACAGGTAATTGGGGGCCCCATTCAAGAAACTCTCATTTAAGTTATCACGTGAGGAGTTGAGGTTCTATAGAAGAAAAAACCTACAGTCTGATTCGCATCATAATGAATTCCCATGTGAAACAGTGGAATTACTTTTTTAGAGCAATATTTTACAATATCAAAATAAGCTGTTTCTCATACAGAGACTGTCCTACACAAATAATCCTAGAAAATCGATAAACTGTAGTCAAAATTTAGACTTCCACAGCACGTGTTTATATATGAAAGGTGCTGCACTACGAGAGCTTCTCTAACTCCCTTTAAGCCAATTTCCTAGACTTAATCACACAATCTATTTTTATTTAAGCAAAATTCTTATTTATTTCTCATTGAAGCTATCTGCAGAAAAACCATTTAGAGAAACAATAGACTAGTAGAAAAATTTTAACCATTCGGGTTGATGTGCAAGTACTCCGTTATCACATGCCCAGCATGCCTAGCATGAATTCCCTTTACCTGTGGAGGAGGATAACCAGGACTTTAGGGCTTTATACAGGGACATTTTATTGTTGTCACTGCTCTTGCTTGGGCTATTGCTGCTTGAAAAGTCTCCTCCATTACTCGGAAATCCTATGTGTATTTGCCTATTTTATCTCCTCTATCATTAGAAGTCCTTTCAGTTACAGAGGCGGGTGCTGAGTTATCCAATTTAATTATTTTGTGCCTATTTATATATGTAGTTTTCACTTTTGGACACTGACAATGTGGCAGTAGGTAGAACAAAGAGTTGTCTGAATCATCCCCAAAGAAATTTGAAATGCTTTTCCACTATGCTGTGTGGTTCCCTGCCCAGCCTGGAATGAGCAAACCATCCTCTGTCGGCCTACGTGCTTCTGCTAAGCAGCCAGGTTCTGCTGGAGAAAGTCACAGGAGCAGAGATGGGTTCCACCGTTAATCTGTGACTCAATCCAAACTCAATCCAAACAGAGCCCAATGTGGAGCTTGATCCCACAACCCTGAGATCGTGACCTGAGCCAAAACCAAGAGTCAAACACTTAACTGACTGAGCCACCCAAGTGCCCTCCAAATTCTCTCCTTCTAACTAACTTCCTTACCCCCCTCGCTGTAGTCTGAACCCCAACATCATGACTTACCTTGTAAGAAAACAGAACCCATGAATTGGAAACTTCACAAAGCACAGAAATATTCCTAGATCTGCCCTCACACTGTCATTTTCCCTTTTTATTATAATATAAAAGCTTTCTCTACCCCTAAAGGCCAATCCTTCCATGAGTGCTTTGAGCCCCTTCCTATCTTAGCTCCTAAGGTACCTTGCAGATCCAGGTCTTTCCCCACTGTTTATTTAGTATCTACTGTGAACAAGGCAATATTCTCGGTTCTAGAGATATATCTGTAGGCAGATTAGGTAGCTATCCCTGCCTTTTTAAGAGTCATTTTCTAGTGAAATAGTATTCTTTAATTACAGATAGTCCCTTCTTTCATCTGTACCTGCCATCTGTCCTTTCCTCTGGATCTGTCCCATTGGGTTTTCTCATTAAGAAAAGCAAAACCAGACAAAGTACAAATCTCTCTCTCTCCAGTTATGGCCCTACCTCGCTCCTCCCTGCCATAGCCATGTTTCCTAAAAGAGCTGCCTAGACTTTGCTATTTAATCACTTGTTCACCTTCTACTCACGCCTTCCTCACTAAACCCCCATCTCTGCCTCTACCGTTTCCCATGAGTGGTTTTTATCTCAGGCAATAATGTGCTCTCATGTCCCTGGGATCCAGGAGACATTTCTCAGCCTTCATGTTCCTTTCTTCTGAGCAGCATTTGACTCTTGTCAGCTACTCCCTGAAACACTCATTGTCCATTGGTTTTTAGGATTATTGTCTCCCGGTTTTCTGTCTCTTTTCTAGGCCCTTATGTTCTCTCCTTTTTGGGCTCATCTACTTCTACTTGGTCATCATGGTGGACTTCTTCATGATTCAGCTTGGCCTCTGGCCCTTCTCCCTTACTTTATTATCTCTTCTAGAGAATCTCATTCAGGTCAGTAGTGCAAAGGTCACCTGTATGCCACATTTCTATCCAGTTCTTGCTGAGCTCCGAAGACCTCTATCTATATTTATATATCTCTATGCACCTGTGCGTAGATACTGGTGGGTATATAGCTATCTGTCTGTCTTCCCCAGCAGAACAAGTCTAAATCTGAAATTCACAACTCTGAAAACCTTCTTAACCTTGTTTTTTTGTTCCGTGTTCTCCACTTTCCACAAGCCAGCATCCTGGAGTCACCCACTACACCTCCCCTCCTCCTCTCCCCCACATAGAATGCATCGCCATGCCCTGTCATTCGACCTCCTAAATACTTCTAGAATCCATCCACCTAGCTTCATCTCTCCCATTGCCCTGGTCCAGGTGTCACTTCTCACCTGGGACTTTATAACAGCCTCCTAAATGGATTACCAGTCTCTCTCCTCATCTTCCTCCAATCTGTTCTCACTCCGAAGCAAGAATGTTCCTTTGAAAGGACAAGTCGGTCATACCACCTTCTTATTAGAAACCATACATTATTTCCAATGTTCTTAAGATGAGAGTCAAAGTGAGTTCTCCACTGGCCTGCAAGGCTGCTCCTGAGCATTTGCTGGTTCCATTTCCCCTTGCTCTCTCTCCTGCAGTTGGGCTGCCTCTTTCTCCTCTCTCCATTTCTTATCTCCCTTTCCTGGGCCCTTGGTATGTGACTTTCCTATCACTCGAATCCCTTTCTTTCCCACCCTTCATGTAATGAACTCCTCTTAGTTTCCCATATATCAGCTCAACATTCACTTCTTCAAGGAAGCTTTCCAGAAGCCTGAGTTAGGTTAGATCCCTTTTTATTGTACCATGCACTTCTCTTCTGTAGTACTCTCAATCGGATGTCTATTCGTGTGATGATTGGGTTCGTATCTTTTTCTCACTAAACCACAAGCTCCTTAACATCAGAAACTATAGAGGTTTTGCTTACCAGTTGTCCACAGCAGCTAGTACATACGTACTTGGCATTTTGAAAATACATAAAATAATTTTCAATCTTATGATGTAAACAAGATGTTTTGTCAGCAAAGTAAGATACGAAAACATATCAAGTGTTCTAGGAATTCAAAATTCAGTGGCTTGAACTCATGCCAGTAGATTTCTATGATTTCTGTTAGGAGATGGCTAAGGACAATCTTTTAACCTCCAAATACAGCTCCCCCTTCACTCACACATACCATTTGAAAATTTCTAGTTTGCATTCTTTGAATTATTTCTATTGTCTAGTATTTTCAAAAACATTGAGGAGGATGCAAGTAACAAATATTTTTTTCAAGCTGCGTCTTAAGGGAAGTCTATGATATTCCCCAAGAAATGTGGGGTTGTCAGAGAAAGAGTCTCCAGAGCGCTGAAGGGTCCTGATATTTCATTATTGCCCTAAGCACTTCTTTTCTTTAGAAGCTCATCATTTAACTTTTTTACTCCATATTGTTGAATTTATAAATTATTCCTGGACTAAAGAGCTGTCTTGATAAGGCTTGCCACACCCCACTATGCTATGTAATATATTTATAAGTGACATAAATGTACAAATTTAATAATTATGTGAGAGAACGATGTGATAGACAGGGTTTGGTAATGTGTGAGCTTAACCAGGAAGCAGAGAACCCAGGGCTGTAATTTTTAGCTGAAATTTCAATACTCTGTTTGCTTTTGGAGATAGGAACAGCATGTACAAAGCATTTTTCTTATTATTCTGTAGCGTTAAACATCCATACATAGTAATCATAATGTGAGTCCCTCCACCAGAGGGTACCAGCTGCTACAGTGGTTTGGATTAGACAGGGATCGCGGCTACCTGCCAAAGATCTGGTAAAAGCAGTGGAATTTATTTTAATATTTTAATATTGAATATTTCCCATGATTTTTAGAAAGACAGAACTTTTTTTCCCATCACAGAAACAATATAAACTCTTTGTGGAAAATTTCAGGCAAAAACAGACACACATGTGCAATTTTACTAGATAAAAGTAACCAATAGTAACATTTTTGTACACTTCTTTACCCAAAGGGGTAATAGGGAATATTTTGTTTTATTACTTGAAAGCATAGTGTGAAATATTTTCTGGATCATTTTTTTCTATTATATACTCTTTAGTAACTATTTACATATCTCTTTTGCAGATGAACCATGGTTTATTTAAATGATCATATAAGGACAGGCACTGGTCCACTATTGTAAATGATTGCTATGATGCGCTACATGGTCAGAATTGTAGGGGGTCGTGGCAGGAGAGGAAAGGCAGGCAGGTTCTAAGTGTTCAGCTGAGCTGTAAAGCAGGAGCCGAGCTGTGAGACATGGGGAACTGCATCTTGGCAGGCTTTGCAAAGGAAAACGAGACACCATGTGGCTGAGGAAAAGCCATGGAGGCTCTCAGGCTGGATCCAGTAGAGGGTGAATACTTTTTTTTTATTTAATTCTTTTTAATAATAAATTTATTTTTTATTGGTGTTCAATTTGCCAACATACAGAATAACACCCAGTGCTCATCCCATCAAGTGCCCCCCTCAGTGTCCGTCACCCAGTCACCTCCACCCCCTGCCCTCCTCCCCTTCCACCACCCCTAGCTCATTTCCTAGAGTTAGGAGTCTTCATGTTCTGTCTTCCTTTCTGATATTTCCTACCCATTTCTTCTCCCTTCCCCTCTATTAGTCAATTGGAGAAGGACAAACATTATATGTTCTCATTCATTTGGGGACTATAAATAATAGTGAAAGGGAATAGAGGGGAAGGGAGAGGGTGAATACTTTTGTCAGCAGATGTCTCAGGTTAGAAAAGACTGCCCAGAAATATAGTCATTAAGAAGAGCGGCTGTAGATTCAGACTCTATGGACACAACTCCTAACTTTGTCACTTTGTCACTTGATCCAGGGCAAACGATTTCATGCCTCTGAGATTATGGGAATAATTATATCTCTAGTTAGTAAGGTTGTTGTTGAGACTGAGATGATACATCTCAGGTACTTAGCATGGTACACAGAACATAGCAAACGTGGAGCAGATATTATCTATTATCATAATTTTGAGAGCCTTTGAAAAAATATTTTAAAAATTTTGAAATGCAAATACTAAAATAATAGTAAACATGGGTATATACAGACTCCCAAGAAGAGGGTGACTCTTTGTGTGTTTGAACATGTAAGATGACTAATTTTTTTCCCCCATTAACTATGGCTCCTTTCCTCTAAGGGACGTTAAAGTCATCCCTACTCTCTCTGCTTATCTGCACACTCAGAGGCTGTGAATTTTTAGGCAGCGCCCACTCCACCCTCCGCAAGCATTTAATGAAAATCAAAAACACATAGCACTTGGCTGGCCATCCGTTCTCTCTTTCAAAGACAAACAAATTAAGAGAGATTTAGTCAAATGGCAAACATTTAAAAAAAATAAATTACCCATGTATTTTTTTTTCAGATTTTTTCCTAATGAGAAAGGTATGTTGATTATTGAGATTTAATTGACATCTTGCATTAGTTTTCTGTGTACCACGTTTATGATTTGACTGATGTGTATATTGCAAAGTGATTACCATAGTAAGTCTAGTTAACATCCATCACCACATGTAATTACATTTTTCTCTTGTAATGAAAACTCTTAAGATCTGCTCTCTTAGCAACTTTCAGATATTCAATTCGGTACTGTTATCTATAGTCCCCATGCCTATACAACATGTCTCCAGGACTTACTTATTTTATAATCGGAAGTGTACCAAAAAGTACAAAAAGGCAATGCACTTGACCAGAAACCTATCTGTGGAAATATCTGCACCTCAATTAAAAACACACTGGTACTTTTCTTAGGTTAATATCACAACGAATAAATCTATATGAAGAGCAGAAAAATAAAAGGTTCAAAATTCTGCGATATTAAAGGCATATTCAATCCAGTGAAAGCAACACACACGTACAGGTCTAATTGGCACATGAGGAATCTCTGCAAAAACTTCCAGCTCAGAGGAGACTCAGGCATAAATCATGCTGTGTGGTACAATAGTCCCACTTCCTGCCTAATACCAAATCCTGCTAAGGAATATGGACAGTGGAATTGGAAGTCGAGGAAGACTATCTTAGTGCAAAAAGCACTTGCTATTTCTATTCCTAGTAGCTTGGATATTCTTTAGCACTTCTGAACTTTTCTCATCTTTAGAAAAGAGATAATATAAGTAGATTTTGAGGGTTTTTTGAGAATTAAAAAAACACGGGGGCACCTGGGTGGCTCAGTCATCTAAGTGTCTGCCTTTGGCTCAGGTCGTGATCTCAGGGTCCTGGGATCGAGCCCCACGCTGGGCCCCCTGCTCAGCTGGGAGCCTGCTTCTCCCTCTCCCTCTGCCCCTCTGTCTGCTCATGCTCACTCTCTGTCTCAAATAGATAAATAAAATCTTTTAAAAATGTGAAGGGAACCCCTAGAATAGTTCCCTAAATATACTACATTTTCTTTCATTTCTGCTTGATCACACTAGCAAAGCTAAGCCTAGGGGTGGTATTTAGAGAGTAGTTTGCCTCCCTGTCCCTTTGGAGGCACTTGCTGATGCTGAGCTGATGAGACCAAAGTGCAGCTGGAACAGAGTGGTTGTAGCCTGGGGCACGTCCCCCCAGGAGCACAGACCAAGTTCCAATACAGGCATCTGGCCTGTGGAAGGGAAAGATAAGAGTGTGGTTCGGGGGTAGGGGGAGACCTGAGATGAGTAAAAACCAGGTTCCTCAAGTCACAGTTCATGTTCCAGCTGCAGGGGAGCCTGAGCTTCCCCCATACACCAGGTGCCCACCATGTTTTCATGCATTATTGCTGGACCACCAAAACTCAGCAAAGAGTAATGACTAGGACAGATACGGTCCTCATAGAACCTACGGAGATATCTATTTTATTCCAGTGACACTTCTCTCCTTCTCTTTCTTTCTTTTTTTAAGAGAGAGAGCATGTGTGCAAGCAGTGAGGTAAGGGGCAGAGGGAGGGAGAGAGAGAGAGAGGGAGAGAGACAATCTTAAGCAGGCTCCATTCTCAGCACACAGTCCAATGTGGGGCTCAGTCTCGCGGCCTTGAGATCATGACCCGAGCCAACACCAAGAGGTGAATGGTCAACCGACTGAGCCACCCAGGAGTCCCTCAGTAACATCTCTGTCTCTCTATTTCTCTTTTTTTAAATTTTATTTATTTTTTCATGGGAGCCACAGAGAGAGGCAGAGACATAGGCAGAGAGAGAAGCAAGCTCCCTGTGGGGAGCCCAGTGCAGGACTCAAACTCAGAACCCCAGGATCATGACCTGAGCCAAAGGTAGATGCTCAACCACTGAGCCACCCAAATGCTTCAGCTCAGTATCATCTCTTGACTGATGACAACTTACATGGATTTACGTGTATACAGCTTCTTAAACCAAACTGATTAAAACCCAGGTTAAAGTTACAAAGTAGGTGATATCTCTCTAATCTTCATAGAACTCCATACCAAGGGCCTTAACATTTAGAGTCCAAAGATGGACTCATCAATGTTTCTCTTCTTTTTTTTTTTTTTTTTCAATGTTTCTCTTCAATGATGCATCTCTAGAAGATCTTTCCGGGTCTTTCTGGACATTGATGTTCCCTGTCCTTGGTGGTCCCATATATTTTATTACCAGCTCCTCAACCTATCCCTCACACTCCTTCATGATACACTCATGGGTTGGAGTCAAGACAGAATTCGTGTAGATACCTCCCTCCTCTGGTCAGCCCTGTGAGTCACTACTAATATCCCCCCCTGGTTCAAGGAGGGAATGACAAAGCAGGAGAGCACAAGAGAAGCATGAAGATCTAAAGTTTATTGTCTGATATTGTAGCCACTGGCCGCATGTGGCTGTTTGAATTTAAATTTAATTAAAACTAAATACAGTTAAACATTCACTTCTTCAGTGACATAAGCCACCCTTCACGTGCTCGGTACCACACATGGCCAGTGGCGATCATATAGGACAGTGTAGGTTATAGAACATTTCCACCACTGCAAAAGGTTCTATACGACAGTGCTACTATCGAGAGGATATTATAGACACCCTGGTTTTACACTTGTGTTCTGATTCACTTGAGGAATATTAAGACACGGTCAGAAAAAATAGGATCAAAATATTATAATTACAGATAAAGGTGAAACCAGAGGACATGAGTGATATCTATGGTCAAGCATGCTTATCTCTCCAGACTTATCCATATAGACACGACAGAGCTAGACCGGGGGTAAGGGGGTTCTCTATGGGGTGGAGAGATCCTACTGTGGAACAATAGCTGAGACCTGGAGAAAGGCAGATCCAATGAGGAAGAAAGAGCAAGTGAACTAATCAAAAGCTAACTCACCCCCTGCCCCACCCCCCAGACAGAATCAGTCTTTGGTCTTCCTTCCTATGGAAGAAAACAGGGAGAGAGAGATTATTTCCCTTAAATAGAACATTAAAATAATATCCCCACACTTCCCTTATCGACTATGAATTGTAAGATCCCTGGGTCTCTAGGTTCAGAGTTTCCCACTTTGTGTGTCTTGAGATCATGGTTCCCTCAGTTCTCAGGGTGGAGCATGAGGAAACCATGACTCCTTGCTGATTATGATTTCACTCAGGGCTTCAAATCCTCCATAATTTATTCCAATTTTCCAAAGCAATCTGGTAGATCATGAAAATGTTCTGGGTGCCACAATGATAAAGACCACAAAGATGGCGCTCAACTTCTTCCATTAGATCTGAGGGCCCTTTGTAGTCTACACCTTGCTCTAAGGGGCCATTAAAAAAAACCTCCATAGCACCTATATCTTTTGTGCATATAGCTTCTATTTCAAATTAAAATTGATCTCTGAGAACTGACCATCTCACATTGGGCCGTACCCTATAGCTGACCTATTTCGGTTTTATCGTCACTACCCTGAACAACCAAGGAATGGGTGCTATTGTTTCTCAGTCCCACACAGTGGCTCACAGCAGACATTGCCGCATATGTGTTCTTTCACAAACATCTTCCTTCTAGTAACCACCTCCTTCTAAGAATCTGTGATCTGAACGACTTAAACTGTAACACTCCCTACTTTATTTATTATGTATAGGGCACTTCTGAATTTATCATCTCATCTTCCATCTCTGCTCTAAACTATAACCTTCCTAAGTGTAACTATGTTCTCTTATCAATACGTTCTAACAAGAAGTGGATACACATTAATTTAATGATTCATTGAATTAAATAGATTGAATAGCTTTAGACGATTTAAGACACTATGGTAGTGATATTTTGGGACCCCAGTCAGAACTTTAAAATGCCCCTCTTTATCAAAAATTGCCTCTGGACTTAATTGAATCCAGGTTTCCTCAGTCACAAGCTATGCGATCCTGGACCATTTACTGAAGCTCTCATTTTCTCACACTACATTAGTGATAAAATTGCCTGTTTACCTCACGCACTTGTCAAGTTTAATTGAACATATCACGTAGAGCATGATGAGGGCCCATGGGAGTGCTGAGGAACTGGAGAATACCCTTTATTTCTCTGAAGTATTTAAATATGCTTAAAGTCAGTTTAAGACTGTTCCATCATCTCTATTCCCTTAGGAATGGATGTTCCCCTTGCTGAGTCTTCGTGTTGTTTGTTTGTTTGTTTGTTTGTTTGTTTTGTTTTGCTTTTTAATGAGCCTTTGCCTCATCTTCTGGGCAAGTTCCCTGTCTTGGGAGTCCCACCATATCTGGACAGTGAAAGCTCTCCTAACAGGATGGGTTTTATAGTTGCTGCTGCCTTTGCTCCACAGTCATCCTTCCGCTCAGGGTTTCTGCAACTTACTGCTCATCTTTACTCAGGGCAGGCTAAGGACCCTGATTTTATTTCTGGGTGAGGCTGGTGGTGGAGATGAATTTATTTCTGATTATCATTCCGTGCTGGCCAATTGCTTCTCGCTGTCTTCCTAGACTAGTGAGATACAAATTTTCTAGTCCCTGTTCAAAGATTGGGCAGTGCTCTTTTTTTCCCTTTTATATAACTTACCAGCCATATAGTCTTGGGTAGGTTTATTTATCTTTCTCTTCTGTTTCTTCTTGAAAATGAAGCATATTAATAGTGTTTACCTTATAAGTTTGTGTAAAGATTAAATACTTTGATGTATATAAGGTGGGTAGAACAGTGTCTGTACTATAATAAATGTTACATAACTGTTATATGTTATTATTATTTCTTATCTAGGCCTTGAACCTCAGGTCTAATCATGTTGACAGCATATATTCTTTTAGCTCCCTTAAATCGATTGTTATGGCTATGTTTTCTACTTCTCACAACTTGAAATTTCCCTTTATTATTTTTTCTTTTGAGTTTATGTATGTATTTGATATTTTAAAAACAATTTAACAAGTATTTCTCTACGTTTGGAGAATGCAGTGGCCAAATTCTCATCATGTTTCATTGACTATATTCGGGCTCTCATTACTCAGGAAACCACTGTGAGCTAAGTGAAAGTAATCAGAACAAAATGGAAAAAAGTCAATGTCTCTATAAATTGATTCTTGGGAAAGGTCAAGAAAATTTATAAGCCTTGGTCAAACTGATTAGGACAAAAAGAGAAAATATAAATAATGTGAGAAATCAAAGAGCTCTCCAGACCCCACAAACATTAAAAAAATAAAAAGGAAATGTTGTGAACAAGTTTATGCCTCTAAATTTCATAACTTTGAGGAAGTAGATTTCAGAGTTAGTGGAATTCATACAGCTAGTCATTTCTCGAATTATTGGTACATTCATTTGTAAAGGTAAGAAAAAAAGATTTTGCCCTATATTCATAGGAGCAATATGTGTTACACTTGTGTTTTCCCCCTTTTCCCTTCATGGATTATCTTTTATCAATATGTACTTCCCCTTTTGCCCATTTTATTTATTTATTTATTTATTTATTTATTTATTTATTTATAATGCAATTAATTAACATATAGTGTATTATTAGTTTCAGAGGTAGAGGTCAAAGATTCATCAGTCTCATATAAAACCCAGGGCTCATCACATCAAGTGCCCTCCTTAATGCCCATCACCCAGTAACCCCATCCCTCCACTTCCTCCCCTTCAGAGACCCTCAGTTTGTTTCCTATGATTAAAAGTCTCTTATGGTTTGTCACCCTTTCTGATTTCTTCTTGTTTAATTTTTCTCTCCCTTCCCCGATGATGATCCTGTGTTTTATTTCTTAAATTCCACATATGAATGAGATCGTATGATAGTTGTCTTTCTCTGATTGACTTATTTCGCTTAGCGCAATAGCCTCTATCTAGTTCCATCCATATCATTGCAAATGGCAAGATTTCATTTTTTTGGATGGCTGAGTAGTATTCAATTGTATGTATACACCGCATCTTCTTTATTCATTCCTCTATCAACGGACATTGGGGCTCTTTCGACAGTTTGGCTATTGTGGATATTATCGCTATAAACATTGGGGTGCTATTGCCCCTTTGGATTATTACATTTGTATTTTTGGAGTAAATACCTAGTAGGTCAATTGCGGGGTCATAGGGTAGCTTTATTTTCAGCTTTTTGAGGAACCTCCATACTGTTTACCAGAGTGGCTGCACCAGCTTTCATTCCCACCAATAATGCAAGAGGACTCCCCTTTCTCTGCATCCTCACCAACATCTGTTGTTTCCTGACTTGTTAATTTTACCCATTCTTACTGGTGTGAAGTGATATCAAATTGTAGTTTTGATTTGTATTTTCCTGATGCCGAGTGATGTTGATGCTTTCTTTCATCTGTCGATTGGCCATTTGTATGTCTTCTTTGGAGAAATGTCTGTTCATGTCTTCTGCCCATTTCTTGACTGGTTATTTGTTCAATATATAGTTCTTAAAAGAAAATCTGTCTCATGTTCACTGACATCTACCCTTAACGTTTCCTTTTTTTTTTTTTTCTTTTCTTCCCAGAGACTCATCAATAGGTTGATTTTCTTTACCAGAAGGTTTATAGGTTTGTAGGGTTGGTAGGTTTGTAGTAACCTACACAAGAAGGATACCACAGGGTATCTCATTGATTATATATATTAGACATCATTTTTTTCTGGAGATTTCAAAGATTTATTTTCCAAAACTTATAACAAGAAATGTATATGAACGAAATGTTTCCTCTGTCCCTGACTGCTGCTATCTTGCTTAGGATATGGTTGCTCATTTCCTTTTCCACTCAGCTTCTCCCATTCTTTCTACCAGCTGTCAATACCTCATGGAAAATCTCTTCCTGTTTATTTTATAAAACAAGCTACTTGTAGTTCATATACGTCCTATATAAGCTATCTATATCTGTATATACCATATGTGTGTTATCCAAAAATAGATTCTTTCCCTAAAACTGTGGGAGAGTCTGTGCTCTTGACCCCTTATGTCTAGGCTCTACCACCAGACTCTATACTGGGGAGAAGCAAACCGCATTTTGTTTATTTGTATCTCTAGTATCTTACATAGGATTTGGGACATAGTAGCCGCACTTTAAATATTTGTTGCTCAATTATGAAAAGTTCCTAGCATTATAACATGTTTGTAATTGATTGAAAACAAACGACAAAAATGAATTAATAATTCTATCAATCAATAAGACAGTATGCTTTAGCCAGATAAGCAGAAGTTAAACACATGTTATACAGACGCATGAAATCTATTTATAGTTCTTATTTTCCATGTAGTTTTACAGACAGAGTAACTTTGGGAAAAGAACATTGAAATTGAAATGGTCCACTTAGCTTTAGTTTACATTATGGAAAATGAATCAGATGAAATCAGCAATTGGCTGTTTTTATTGAGTAATTAGAACAGCTCTTTTTCAAAGTTGGAAACAATGAAAAGATTCTAATTAAAAGTGTTTTTAAAAATCCCCAATTATGCTCACATAGTCGTTGAATATGTTCCCCACAGCTTGTTTTGTTACGTGGAATGCTGCACCATTAGTTCCTTAGAGCCAATTTGTCAAGATGCCTTCTGGCTAAGATGCCAACTGCCCTTATAACCCTGTCCCCGTAAGTGTCTTTATTTCATTCTTTTGAAAATTCAGACACATTTTTCTAACCAGAGAGAGAGAGAGAGAGCGAGAGAAAGAGAGAGAGAATGAAAGAAAATCATTAGTACATTATGATAACAATAAACTCACGATTAAAAAATAATTTGTTAAAATTTGCCCCAAAACAAATATATTTTTCCAAGGAGGATATTTTAAATATCATAATTTCTTTCAGATGAGAGTATTGGGAGATTTTCATAACTGTTTTTATTTATTTTTTTAAGATTTTATTTATTTATTTATGAGAGACACAGAGAGAAAGATTGGCAGAGACACAGGCAGAGAAGCAAGCTCCATGCAGGGAGCCTGATGTGGGACTCGATCCCAGGTCTCCAGGATCATGCCCTGGGCTGAAGGCAGGCAGTAAACTGCTGAGCCACCCAGGGACCCTGTTTCTTTCTTTTTTTTTTTTTTTTTTTTATCTTTTTCATGTTTTCATCCTTAGTGCTTTAAAAAAAATGCTGGTCACTGTATGTATTTATCCATTTGTTCAACCAATAGTGATTAAACATTTTCTTCTGTATATCCATCACTGACTGACAAAATTCCTTCCTAGGGGTGCTCATATCTGTTGGAGTGAAGCAGACAGTAATAATAAAGACATATTACACATCTAGATAGTAGATGATAGAATGATAGGTGGATAGATAGGGTGATTGATAGATGATATATAGATAGAATGATAAATGATAGAATCATAGGCTGATAGATAAATAGAATGGTAGATGATAGATGGAATGATTGAATAATGATATATAGGTGATAGGATGATTGATAGATGGTAGATAGAATAATAGATAGATATGATAGATTTAAAAAGACAGATATGATAGATATGAAAGAAAACAAACAAACAGGCTTTTGAGTTAGAAATCAATTACCTGCTTTAGATATAATGGTCCAGAAATTCTCTCTCAAATGAAGAAACTTGTGTTAAGATCTGAAGTATGAGAAGGACCCAGTCTTAAAATAGCTAGAAGAACATTCTAGGCAGAGAGAACAGCAAAGACCTTGGTATGTTGGAAGAATGGATAAGACCCAAGTGTGGTGAAGGAGAAGGTCAGAGTTATATCAAGAGGTCAGGGGAAAATAGACTCTGCAGGATTTTGTAGGTTATGGTGAATTGTTTTGATTTAAGAATTTTGATAAGCCATGGAGGTTTCAGTAGAGGACTGACATGATATACTATATGTTCTTTAAAAAAAAAAAAGCATAAAAATATCAGTTTGGTAGCAGTATAGAGAACTGGTTTTTCAGGAAGCAAGAATGGTAAAGGGGAGACTATGTCATGGTCCAAGTCACCAGTGATAATGGGGTGCACCAGTGTCGGTGCAAGAAGGTGAAGCCAGTGAATGGATTCAAGAAAACTTTAACAAGAACTGGCAGTGTTTGCCAGTGGACATGACAGTGAGGGGGGGAGCTCCACATCAGTGATGGACTAGCACTTGGGCCTCTGGATGGATGGCATTTACCCAGAAGGAGAAGCCTAGGGAAGAAGCGATGCCTTTCTTACATGTTCGAGCAACCCCTACAGTTTTGCTTTCATAAAAGAGAAAGCCAGAGACCTTGGTTTTGTCTCCATTCTGCTTCTCGAGAGCTCTTTGACTTTGGCAAAACAATTTATTTGATTCCTAGTGTCGCTATCTGTAAATTAGAATATGCTGCCAGAGTGATTATTACAAAGCCTTACTTTAATAATTTCACTATTTTGCTTTAAACCTTCCTTTGCTCCCACAATGAGGGCATCGCTTCTTCCTATGTCTTATGCAGCTCCATGTGCTCCAGATCTTTCTTGTATTTCTAGCTTCAAACCCTCCCCCACCATACCCACTCTCACCCTCTGCCTCAGCCAGCAAGATTATCTCCAGTTCCTCATTCCCACCAACCTCCTTCCACCAGGATGCTTGCATATGCTGGTCTTCCTCTTTGGAAAGCTGATTTTTCCCTCCTTGGACTAGTGAACTTTCACCCAGGTTCAGATGTGGATCAAATTGTCACTTCTTCAGGGAAACTTCGTTGCCTTGACTAGATCAATGTTCTCAGAACTCTATGCATTTTTCTACCCCAACCACTTGCTGACAAACTTTACATCTGTTTTTATGATTGTGTTACTAACTCTGTTTCCTCCACGAGGAGTTCCGCCTGTACTTCCTCAGTATTACATCGCCTGCACTTTGGCAGGTGCTTATCTCATAAACATGTTTCTGAGTGAATGAATTGTTGAATGAAAAATTGAGTGAAGGAGGCAGATCACATCACTATTTGTGTTCTTTTGAGCACTGAGAACACTAATTCTCAGTAAGAAAGTGATTCTTTTAAATGCATGTGATTTGTGTCACCATGCCATTTTTTATACACTATTCCTCTGACCTGGAATGTTCTCTGCTGGCAAAATTTCTCTCTAGTAGCTCTCAGTGCCTTTTTCAGGGATTCTGAGCAACATCATTATTATAAGATGACTCGTGTTTCCCCATCAAACCATGTGTTGAAGTCCTCACTGCTAGTATCTGTGAATGGGCTTTATTTGGAAATAGATCCTTGCAGATTCAATCAAGCTACGATGAAGTCATTAGGTTGGCTTTAATCCAATATGGCTGGTATCTTTTCACAGTGAGGAAATTTGGACACAAAGACATATGAAGATGGAGGCAGGGCCTGGGCTGATGCAATCATTCTAAGGAATGCCCAGCCCACCACCTGAAGCTAGAAGGGAGGCATGGAACAGAATCTTCAAAGAATGTACAAGAACCCACCCTGCCAAAACCTTGATCTTCGACTTTGAACCAGAACTCCCAGAACATAAATTTGCATTGTTTTGAGCTAGTTTGTGGTGCTTTGTTATGGCATCTTAGGAAACTAATATAATTATCATCAAATTGCTTTTGCTATCTGCTTGCATTTTCTCTGTAAGTAAGAGAGTAAGAGTAAGTTCTGCAACTGAAGTCTTCATCTACTCAATGTCATCATTATGCAGTGTAGGTGCCTATATAATACTGATATAAGTGATTGCTCTGTATTTGATGCTGAATATAATGAATGAGATTTATATTTTCTTAATGCTTAAAACTGTCTCTACTTTCATTAATTCCTTTTCTCCAGCCTAGTAATATGTGATTTCTTCATTTAAATAGAATAATTAAAGTTTCGTTTATTGTGGAATCTGGCATGAATTTGAGGTACTTAAAGAGTAAATTAATAAAATGACTCAAGAAGTTAAGAAAACATCAACAACTGTACTCTCCTAAGAAATTCAAAGAGGTCTTATTCTAATACATAAGAATTGATCTGGGGTAACAATCATGTGAATGAGGGTGACAGTTGTAATCTGTTCAGTTTTAGGTTTTGTGTTCTGAATCATCTCTTAAATGTTTTATTTAGAGTTTTGAAATATTGTACCATGATTCTGCAACTTGTTTTTTTTTCACTAAAAATCATATTTTGTGAGGTCTAATCATTTTGAGATAGAGAAATATAGTTCATTTATATAATCATAGTGTACCATTACTTAGAAAATTTTATTTACACCCTCCCCCTATTGATGATATTTAGGTTATTTCCAATATTTTGCTTTTAAAAACAATGCTACAGTAAATGCTTTCCTTAGGCTACAAACAGAAGCGTAACTGGTCCATATGGAATACATATTTTCAATCATACTAGACTCTGATAAATTGTGCTCCACATTTTTCTAATAAATTAGCATTCCCACCAAAATAAACCCCCATACCCCATATCCTCCCCTAACCTTGCTTTAATCAGACTTACTAATTGTAATAGTCTTAGAAGTGTGTGAAATGATATCTCACAGTGTATGTGTGCATGTTTTAAGCATATTTAGGGAATTCATCTTTGTCTTCTATATACATGGTAAACGTGGCCTCCTGACCAAGAGCTTATTTTTTATGCTTTACCTTTAAATATGTCGTTTAAGTAAGTTAAATGAACACAAAGTTATATACCTTTTCTTAATGGTTTATATTTTTGCATCTTGTTTCAAAGATTCTTTCTTATCTGAAGGTCATAAGGTTATATTCTATGTTCCTCCTAACTTCCTAAAGTTACATTCTTCTCATTGAAGACAGGGTATCCGCAAACATAGGATTTTTTTTTCCTTACTAAGTCTCCATCCATTTTTTTCTGCTTCCTCTCAAAATTTTGTCTCCACTTTGAATCTTATAAATACAGTTAGCTTGTTTCTGTCAAAAATGTCTAAATGTTGAGGTTAGGAAAAGATGGAAGTGGAGTAGGATCCTAGGCTTGTCTCATCCCATGAACACAGATAATAACTATAAAGCATCCTAAATACCACAGAAATTGACCCAAAGACTGGCAGAACAAACTTTATGACTAAAGGGAAAGAAGAGGCCACATAGAAGAAGATAGGAAGTACAGAGTCATGGTTTCAGGAGAAATGGATCACTGATGCTGTAGAGGAGAGGGAGCCATAGTCATGAAGAAGGAAGAGACAGAGGAACACACAGGGGAATGTACAAAAAGAACATTTCTCCAAAGTCATTGACTTGGAAAGCAGGAGGGGATAATTTCATGAGTTCTTACAACCGACAGGAATTAAAGCCTGGAGTTTTAAAGGCCAGCAGGCATGGCTGAGATGGAGCCCAGAGGCACTGCCTTGCTCCTGGAGAGAAGACAAACACCCTGGGGCATACGGCATGGAAATAGTGATCTAAAGAACAGCGGGGGCACACAGAGGGCATAGTATTCACTCTTCTCTCCAGGAACATCAGAGATGGCCAGCACCATTTCTCTCCCTTGCCCCTCAGCATAAACACAGAGCACCTGTGGGAAGCGGTGCAGTGTTAACACTTGCTGCCTAACTTGCTTACACCAAGCCCCAGGCCCCTGCACTCTGGTGAAACTGAACCTTCTAGGCCATGCTTGCCTTAGTCCCAGCATGGCAGGCCCTCTGTCAGAAGACAAGCACAAAACCCTGTCAACCCAACATTTCCCAACAGAAGTTCTGCAGGGCCTCAGTTTTGGTGGAGGTGGTGTCAGGGCTCATTTCACAAGCGGACCACAGCACACCTAGTTAAAACTCACCACAGTCAGGACAGGGACCAAACATTGCCCACAAAGGCAAGGAAAGCCCTGGCAGATGATGGGCCTGAAGGATGGAGCAGTCACAATACAACAGCAAAGTACACATAGCACACACCAGAGATGCTCTCTGAAGTGTCAGGCCCTGGGCACTAGGTGACCTCTTTTTCATAAGGCCATTACTTTCAGGAGCAGGAGACATAACAGGCTTTTCTAACACAGAGAATGTAGAGACTTAGACAAAATGTGAAGACAAAGGAATTTATCCCAAACTAAAGAAGAGGATATGGCCATTGGCAGAGATCTAAGTGCAACAGATATAGGTAACATACCTGATAGAGAATTTAAAGCAACAATCATAAATATACTCACTGGGCTTGAGAAAAGAATGGAAGACATCAGGGAGATGCTTGTCACACAGATAAAAGAGTTAAAAAAGAATCAGAGATGAGGAATGCATTAAAAAAAATTAGAAGCAGGTTTGCTGCAATGAACAGCAGACTGAAAGTAGAGGAACAAATTAGTGACCTAGAAGACAAAATAATGGAAAAATAATGAAACTGAACAAAAGAGAGAATTATGCAACATGAGAGGAGACTTAGGAAACTCAATGAGTCACTCCATCAAACATAGTAACATTCATATTATAGGAGTCCCAGAAGAAGAGAGAGCAAAAAGGGCAGAAAATTTATTGGAAGAAACACTAGCTGAAAACTTCTCTAATCTGGGGAAGGAAACAGACAATCAGATCCAGGACACACAAGGAATTCCCTTCAAAATCAACAAAAGCAGGCCAACATCAAGATATTTTGTAATTAAGTTTGCAAAATATACTGATAGAGAAAAATCTAAAAAGCCTGAAGATAAAAGAAGTTATTAACTTACAAGGGAAAACAATAAGGCTAGTTTGAGATTTTTCAGAACAAACTTGGCAAGAAGGCAGTGGCATGACATATTCAAAGTGCTGAAGGGACAAATCTGTGGCCAAGAATAGTCATTCAGAATAGAAGGAGAGGTAAAGAGTTTCCCTGACAAACAAAAACTGAAGGAGTTCATGACCACTAAACTAGGCCTGTAAGAAATATTAAAGGGGACTCTTTAACTGGAAAGGGGAAACTAAACTTGACAGTTATGAAGGCAGCAAACGCAAAAGCAGTAAAAGTGAATATTTTTGTAAAAATCAAGGAACACACATAAAAAAGGATATGAAATATAATAACATATATCTAAAATGTGGGGAGGAGAGGAGAAAAGAACGAGTTCAAACTTGAATGACCATTAACTTAATATAGACTGCTATTTGCAGAAGATGTTGTATACAAATCTAATGGTAACCATTTATCAAAAACCATTAATAAACATGCAGAGAATAGAGAAAGAAATACAAATAATTCACTAGAAAATCAGCAAAACATAAAAGACTGACAAGACAGGATCAGAGAAAATCTCCAGAAGTGACAAAACAAGTAATAAAATGGCAATAAATAATAAAAAAAAAATCTATCAATAATTACTTTGAATGTGAATGGACTGAATGCTCCAATCAAAGACATATGGTGTCAGAATGGACAAAAAACAAAAAAATAAAGCCCATTTATATGCTACCTTCAAGATACTCATTTTAGATATAAAGACATCTGCAGATTCAAAGTGAGATGATGGAGAACATGTATCATGCAAATGGATGTCAAAAGAAAGCTGGAGTAACAATACTCATATCAGAAAAAATAGACTTTAAAACAAAGACTGAAACAAGAGACAAGAAGGACACTATATAATAATAAAAGAGACAATCCACCAAGAAGGTTTAACAACTTTAGATATTTATATACTCAAAATGGGAGCATCTAAATATATAAAACAACTAATAACAAACATAAAAGAACTAATCAGTATTACTACAGTAATAATAAGGGACTTTAATACCCAACTTACATTAATGGACAGATCATTTAAACAGAAAATAAACAAGGAAACAATGGCTTTGAATGACACACTGGACCAGATGGACTTCACAGATATATATTCAGAACATTCCATGCTAAAACAGCAAAATACACATTCCTTTCAAGTGGACATATTGTTCTCCAGAATAGATCACATATTAGGTCACAAAACAGGCCTCAACAAATACAAAAAGAATGAAGTCATACCATGGACCTTTTCTGACCACAATACTGTGAAACTAGAAGTCAAGCACAAGAAAAAAATATGGAAAGACCACAAATACTTGGAGATTAAAAAACATGCTGCTAAGCAATGAATGGGTCAACCAAGAAATCAAAGAAGAAATTAAAAAATACATGAGAATGAAAACACAACAGTCCAAAATTCTTGGGATGCAGCAAAAGTGGTCCTAAAGGGAGCACTTCTATAGCAATAGAGGCCTACCTCAATAAGCAAGAAAAATCTCAAATAAACAATCCAAAGGTTAAAGGAACTAGAAAAAGAACAAATAAAATCCAAAACCACCAGACGGAAGCAAATAATAAAGGTTAAAGCAGAAATAAATGATATAAAAAATAAAAAATAAAAACAAAACAAAACCCCAACAAAACAGATCAATGAAACCAGGAGCTGGTTCTTTGAAAAACTTAATAAAATTGATATACCTAGGCCGTATTTATCAAAAAGAGAAAGAATTTGAATAATTAAAATCACATATGAGAGTAACACAACCAACGCCACAGAAATACAAAATATTATAAGAGATTAGTATGAAAAACCAATAGCAACGAACTGGACAACCTAGCAGAAATTGATAAATTCCTAAAAACATATAAACCGCTAACATTAAAACAGGAAGAAAGAGAAAACTTGAATAGCCTGACAACCAACAAGTAAATTGAATCAGTAATCAAAAATTCCCCCAAACCAAAAGTCTGGGATCAGATGGCTTCACAGGGGTGAGTTCTACCAAACATCTGATGAAGAGTTAATACCTGTTCTTCTCAAACTATTCCAAAAAATGGAAAAATAAGGAAAGTTTCCAAGTCCATTCTATGAGGCCAGCATAACCCTGATACCAAAACCAGATAAAGTCTCCACTAAGAAAGAGAACTATAGGGCATATCCCTGGTGAACATTGATGTAAAAATTCTCAATAAAATACTAGCAAACCAACTATGACAATATGTTAAAAACATTCATCATGATCGAGTGGGATTTATTCCTGGGTTGCAAGCATGGTTCAATATTCACAAATCAATCAATGTGATACACCACATTAATAAAAGAAAGGATAAAAACCATATGATCATTTCAGGAGAGCAGAAAAAGCATTTGACAAAGTACAATATCCATCTATGATAAAAATCCTCGACAAAGGAGGTTTAGAGGGAAACACCTCAATATAATAAAGATCATTTATGAAAAATCCACAGCTAACATCAAACTCAATGGGGAAAAACTGAGAGCTTTTCTCCCAAGATCAGGAACACGACAAGGATGTCTACTCTTACAACTTTTATTCAACATAGTACTGGAAGTCCTAGCTATAGCAATCAGACAGCAAAAAAAGAACTAAAAGGCATCCAAGTGAGAAAGAAAGAAATACAATTTTCACTATTTGCAGATGATTTCATGCTATAAGTAGAAAACCCAAAAGAATGCACCAAAAAAGCCTGCTGGAACTGATAAATGAATTCAGTAAAGTTGCAGGATATAAAATCAGTGTACAGAAATATGTTGTATTTCTAGATAGCAGTATGGAAGCAGTAGAAAGAAAAATCAAGGAATTGATCCCTTTTGCAACTGCACCAAAAAGCAGTAAGATACCTAGGAATAAACCTAACCAAAGAGGTGAAAGACTTATACTCTGAAAACTATAACACTTTCCATACTCATGGGTTGGAAGAAAAATATCGTTAAAATGTCTCTACTTCCCAAGGCAATCTACACATTTAATGCAATTCTTATCAAAATTACCACCAGAATTCTTCACAGGGCTAGAACAAACAGTCCTAAAATTTGCATGGAACCACAAAAGACCCCGAAGAGCCAGAGCAATCTTGCAAGAGAAAAGGAAAGGTGGAGGTGTCACAGTTCTGGACTTTAGGATATATTACAAAGCTATAGTGGTCAAAGCAGTATGGTAGTGGCACAAAAACAGACACATAGATCAAAGGAACAGACTAGAAAACCCATAAATAAACCAGGAATATATGATCAATTAATCTTTGACAAAGCAGGAAAGAATATCCAATGGGAAAAAGAATGTCTCCTCAACAAATGAGGTTGGGAAAACTGGACAGCAGAGAGATGAGAGAATGAAACTGGGCCACTTTCTTACAGCACACACCAAAATAAATTTAAAATAGATTAAAGGCCTAAATGTGAGATCCGAAACCATAAAAATCCTAAAAGAGAAGTAACTTCTTCCAGTTACAACAGAAGTTGGCTGTAGCAGCTTCTTTCTAGATATGTCTCCTGAGGCAAGGGAAACAAAAGCAAAAATAAACTATCGGGACTTCATCAAAATAAAAAAGCTTCTGTCCAGCAAAGGAAACCATCAACAAAACTAAAAGGCAACCTACTGAATGGGAGAAGAGATTTGCAAATGACATATGATGAAGGGTTAGTGTCCAAAATACAAAAGGAACTTAGAAAACTCAACACCCCAAAAGTGAATAATCCAATTAAAAAATGGGCAGAAGGGATCCCTGGGTGGCGCAGCGGTTTAGCGCCTGCCTTTGGCCCAGGGCGCCATCCTGGAGACCCGGGATCGAGTCCCACGTGGGGCTCCCGGTGCATGGAGCCTGCTTCTCCCTCTGCCTATGTCCTCTGCCTCTCTCTCTCTCTCTGTGTGTGACTATCATAAATAAATTTAAAAAAATGGGAAGAAGACATAAATAGACTTTTTTGCAAAGAAGACACCCAGATAAATAAAAAATAAATTTATTATAAAAAAAAGAAGACACTCAGATGGCCAACAGACACCTGAAAAAATATTCAACATCACTTATTATCAGGGAGACGCAAATCAAAATTTGTTACCATGAGACACCACCTCGCACCTGTCGGGATGGCTAAACCCAACACAAGAAGCAACAGGTGCTGGTGAGGATGAGGAGAAAGAGGGACCCTTGGGCACTGTTGGTGGGAATGCAAACTGGTGCAGCCACTGTGGAGAACAGTATGGAGGGTCCTCAAAAAGTCAAAAATGAAACGCCGGGACCCCTGCACCCCGATGTTTCTAGCAGCAATGTCCACAATAGCCAAACTGTGGAAAGAGCCTCAGTGTCCATCGAAAGATGATGGATAAAGAAGATGTGGTCTATGTATACAATGGAATATTCCTCAGCCATCAGAAATGACGAATACCCACCATTTGCTTCAACGTGGATGGAACTGGAGGGTATGATGCTGAGTGAAGTAAGTCAGTCGGAGAAGGACAAACATTATATGGTCTCATTCATTTGGGGAATATAAATAATAGTGAAAGGGAATAGAGGGGAAGGGAGAAGAAATGACTGGGAAATATCAGAAAGGGAGACAGAACATGGAAGACTCCTCACTCTGGGAAACGAACTAGGGGTGGTGGAAGGGGAGGAGGGCGGGGGTGGGGGTGACTGGGTGGCGGGCACTGAGGGGGGCACTTGACGGGATGAGCACTGGGTGTTATTCTGTATGTTGGCAAATTGAACACCAATAAAAAATAAATTTATTATTAAAAAAAGTCAAAAATAGAGCTACGGTATGATCTAACAATCTCGTGGTTCGATATTTACTCAAAGAACACGAAAATGCTAATGCAAGGTGATCCATCCACACCAACGTTTGTAGCAGAATTATGTACAACAGCCAAATCATGGAAACAGCCTACGTGTCCACCGACTGATGAATGGATCAAGATGTGGTGTGTATACACGGTGGAATATGAAAAAGAGTAAGTAAAAAAGAACGAAATCTTGCCATTCACAAGGACGTGGATAGAGCTAGAGAGCATGACACTAAGCAAAATAAATCAGTCATGGACAAATAACAAATAGCATATGATTTCGCTCATGTAGATCGAAGAAACAAAACAAATGAGCGATGGGAGTTGGGGAGAGGGGGAGAGACTCAAACCAAGAAACAGACTCTTACCTCTAGAGAATACACTGCTGGTCACTGGAGGGGGGCGGAGGGGGACGAGCGGGGTAGGTGCTGGGGATTCTGGAGCGCACTTCTCCCAATGAGCAAGGGGAGATGTTGGAAGTGTTGAGTCACTGTATCGTTCACCTGACACTAATATTACACTGTGTGTTAACTAACTGGAATCTCAATAAAAACTTAAAAAAAAAAAAAAGGATAAGTGTTTGTTTCCACTTGAAAATGCTAGAGGAAATTGATTTAAGGATGTCCTAGGTCTGTTTTTCCTAGCATGTTCCGTAATTGCTTCAAAAAGCCCGAGAGATGTGACTTTTGGTCTCTCTCTTTTCATTTGTTGTGTTGGAATGTTTTTTTTGGGGGGGAGGGGGGCTCAATAAGATTCTACAGACAACAGGCCCCCTCCCTTCCTCCTCCCCCACCCTGTGCTCTATCACCTGCTGTGTGGTCACACACCCCTCTTCTTCACAGCTATGGGTACTTGAACCTCAAAGGTAGATTGCCCCATGTTTCTCGGGTGGGGTGTGGGGTGGACGGTCGTGTGGGGGAGGCATGGATCAGAAGGGCCAAGACCAGCAGGTGAGGTTTACCGTCAAGAAGCAAAACGCCAAAAAAAAAAAAAAAAAAATTAAAAAAAAAAAAAAAAAAAAAAAAAAAGGAAGCAAAATGCCTTTAGGGCCATCCATTAACTTGATGAGGGGGGGCACCACGGATTTCAAGAGTCCCACATTTCTCTTTGGGGCCCTTGTCATTTTGATGCCCTAGAACACTTCCCATTTTCCCCATGACTTTTCCTGCACACCCCCAAGTGTTTCAAACAGCTCCCCCCCCACCCCCTTTTGCCTGTGTCACTTTTCTCTTCAAAGGCATTTGAAATACTTTTAGAGTAGTTATACACAGGAGTCCTCAAGCTTAAGGATGCCATTTGTCCTTTTATATGGCAACTTAACTTTTTATTTTTTTTAAGGATTTTATTTATTTGAGAGAGAGAGAGAGAGCACAAGCAGGGGGGCAGGGAGAGGGAGAAGCAGACTCCTCACTCAGCAGGAAGCCCAAGGCAGGACTGGATCCCAGGACCCCGGGACCATGACCTGAGCCACTGACCCAGCCCCCCAGGTGCCCCTGCAACCTGACTCTTATGCCAAGACTTCCTTCCATGGGAATGCTGGGAAGTTGTTCCAAGGCTCATGTGGCACCAGGATACTGTGGCCATCTGACCGTCGGGGGTCTGTCCCAGTGGGATCCTCAGAGGCCTCCTTACCATGTTTAGTTCTTGTCCTTCAGCCAGAAAGATCCCATTGAGATAGGCCACATGCCTGTCCCCAGGGCCCCGCACCTGCTCCCCTCCACGAAGGGACAGTGGGGATTTCTGTGCCCAGAGTCCAATGGCCTGGAACCAGTCTGGGGGGGCCCCCTGTCCCGGGGCTTGGCTGTGCCCCACCACACTCTGAGGGGCCTCCTCTGCAGCCCCAGGGCCCAGGGCCCAGGGCCAGACCCTACCAGGCTCCTCCTCATTCCTGCCTTACTAGCTCTTCTCTTTTCCCCCAAACCCAGGGCATGATTTCTCTAGTCTGCATGGGAGTTGGCTTGAAACACCCCTTTTTTCCTTCTTTCTTTCTTATTTCTTATTTATTTATTTATTTATTTATTTATTTATTTATTTATTTATGGCATCCATGTTATGCTACATCCTTTACATTCTCCAAGGGAACTTAAGCTTTCAGAGCACAAAAGGCAGAGCCTGAGAGGCTCCTTCTGCTGGAGTGAGGGATGCTCTCTAGCATCTGCCTGTGCCAGGCATCAAGGAGGGAAAATCCTGGATTGATTGATTGATTGATTGATTGATTGATTTTTTAAGGAAAAACGTGGTTAAGGTCATTGGAACATCCTCCCGCCAGGCTTGCTTAGTTTTCATCGTGTGCTTTCTGTGCACTTCGGTGGCTGCATGATCGGCTCCGGGGGTGCCCCTTGGGAGCAGTGGCCCCATCTGAGGCCCCCGGGGCCCAGCCCGCTTTGAGCCCTGCTGATCCCATGGTCCCTCCTGCCTTAAGCTTTCTTCCCCATCACTCTAAAACACATCTCCTTTTCCTACCATCAATTATTCGTTAGGCCTCGACCTGTTAAAACCTCCATCGAAAGTGCTACATTAGTGAAACCATTAGACCTCAGGTCCCTGTCCCCCATCATCAGCTGGATTTCTGCCTCTGGTCCCCAAGAGTGACTCCGAGGGAAGAGTTGTCTTCCCGGAACTGTCGCTCGTGGGGAAGGAGGTCACGGTGACAAAGGCCTCTTGCCTGATTTCTAAGGCGAGGCCTGTGGCTGATTCTGGCCGCAGAGCTCTGAGCGGTTGCCCATCGATTCCTACCAGTGTCCTTCGAGATGGTAAATTCTAATCAGAGCTTCTTGGGTCCCCGCGAGTGGGGCTTTCCTTTTTTTTTATAACGATCTCTCTCATTCATGCTTTCCCTCGTCTGCATTTTTATGACTGTGATGTGCTTTGATTTACTGCGTTAGAGTACGACGCTCTGGCTCCAATTACTCCATTTAACTTTAAATAGACGCTGCTACAAGTCTTACTGATACAGAAAGAACATCTGGTGTCAATAAATTGCAGCAGGAGGTGCCACGGGGGAAGGACACCCGGGACAGAATGCATCTCTGGGCACATCCATCAGGACGTGGGCCTACAGGTCACGGCACTCTGCCACTTAGGTATTTATTTATTTTTATTTTTATTTTTAAAATATTTTACTTATTTATTCATGAAAGACACAGAGAGAGAGAGAGAGAGAGAGAGAGAGAGGCAGAGACCCAGGCAGAGGGAGAAGCAGGCTCCATGCAGGGAGCCTGACGTGGGACTCGTCCCAAGACCTCAGGATCACGCCCTGAGCTGAAGGCAGATGCTCAACCACTGAGCCACCCAGGCGTCCCATCACTTACCTATTTACGTGCTTCCAAGGTACAGCTTGCTCTGGGGGTTCCGGTCAGGAGGGCATCCCTTGGATTGTCACTGTAGCTGTGCTTGACTCACCGACCTAAAGCTCCAGACACGAAACATTCTGTTCAGTTGATAATATCTTTGAGGATGACTTTGGCCAGACAGGAAAGGTCCAGAAAGCAAGTGGACAGTTTTTTCCTAGGCCTTGTACAGAGCGTTTAATGAAGGGTGTTGTAAAGCAGTCAGAGTCGAGAGCTCTATTCTTCACAGCCCTCCCCGCCAAACACACTAGAACATGAAGTTTTCACAGGGAACTGTCTCTACTCCCTGCTATTCCTGGGGCGATCCGGATGACAAGTTTTAACAATTTCCTAAAGACCGCATCCAGGTAGGAGAATGGACAACGATTAAGGAAAGAGAAGATTTTGCCTGCTTTTAGGCCTCGAAAGATCAATTATTTTTAATTGCAAAAGTAAGGAAAATACAGAAATAATTGACCTGAGATGTAACTTACACCTAAATTTTATTCCGTATACAAAGTCTCCAAGTCAGGTATGCGCTGATCATCTGATGCTTGTGAACGAGGATGTTCCCAATCATAGGTTAATTTAAATGATCTTAAATTTACTTATGGATTACCTACTGGGAAGCGTACTTCCATTTTTCACAGTTTCAAAGTATTTTATAACTCAGGTATTCAGACATGAGCATCTGGAACCCCACTTGGCCAGACTCTCTTTGTCTCCACTGATCGTTTCTGCGTGGCCTGATGGGCTGTCCCTCTGTGCCAGGGAAACAGGTGACCAGGACCAATGGACATCACGTCCTCCCAGTTTAGCACACTCCGTAGAAGGAGAGTGTTGCTTTCCCCCAAGGTTCGTGTATTAATCTCTCAGAAAGACCCTGACTGGCCCTGTTCTGTGATATGCTGCTCATCCTCGGACCCATCACAGCTTTCAGGAAGGAAGAGAGGGGAGGATGTGCCAAGAACCGATCCAGTGAGGAAAACAGGTTCTGTCCCCAGAAGAAGAGAGATAAGGAAACTCACTGTGCAAAAAACAAACAAACCAACCAAACCAACAAGAGCTACCACCGTCCCTAACACCTGACAATCCAATTCTGGTTCCGGGTTTGGAGAATGAGTCTGAGGAAGGCGTGCATTTCAGATTCAGACTGGAGACCCTTTTTGCCTTCTGTGTGCCCAGAGCTGAGAAGTCCTCCTAAGACAGTGTCACGTCTGGCCACGAGGTGGGAGGACACAGACATCTCGTCTGCATTTTGGAAGAATCAATAGCAGTCAGAGAGAATGTTCTCTGCGAAGCAGATATCAGAGAAGAGTTAAACTAGTCCAGCCCTCCTCCCAGGGTGACCTCCCAGGGTGGTAAGAGATGGTGTGAAGTGAGCCAACAGGAGAAGGTTGGGGTTAGAGAGCTTTCTTTATTGAAAGATGTCACGAAACCTCTAGCATACCACCGTACTTTTGAGAACTTCAGAGAATGCTACGGCGTGCCGAGTTTCCAGAACATATTTATCCAGAGGACTCTTTCTATTCTTAGTCACTAGGGAAGGTGAAAGATGAGATGATTTCTTAATAACTTGCTTATCCCGGCATCCTCCCCATTTCAGTGTGTTAGGGGAGCCATGGAAAGCCAGGATTCTAATCCCGGAGCTCGGATGAAGAAAGCCTACCATGGAAAGCATTGCGGCGTCTGCTGCCTAACGAAACTTGCCTCAGTTGGTCCTTAAATTGCAGGGTTCAGCATCCAGGCCGTAAAACATCTATGCTGCTTCTCAGGGGCAGATCCTGGAGTTAGCTGTACTGTGTGTTACTTGACACAGAAGCTGAAGGAGATAAGAAATAGGGATCTACTCCATTCCTTGGGCATCCCCTGATTCTGCATCAATCCCACCTGGAATCTTCTACACTGATAAAAAAAAAAAAAAAAAAAAAAGGTACACATAGCTGAGGTTCCACAGGTTAAAGGAAAGAATGGCTCAAAGCAGGTGAAAATCTTTCCTTCCAGACCTGCTTCTCTGCGCAGAAACCAGCCATTTGACTGTCTCTGGCTAATGATTATCCCCTTATTTTACATCATAAAACATTCCCCGGGCGGACTACTTTTGTCAGCTTTTTTTTTTTTCTTTTTTTTGCTTTCCCTAGTTCTGTGATTTTTTTAAATAATAAATTTATTTTTTATTGGTGTTCAATTTGCCAACATACAGAATAACACCCAATGCTCATCCCGTCAAGTGCCCCCCTCAGTGCCCATCACCCATTCACCCCCCCCCCACCCGCCTCCCCTTCTACCACCCGTAGTTCGTTTCCCAGAGTTAGGAGTCTTTTTTTTTTTTTTTTTTTTTTTTTTTTTGAGTTAGGAGTCTTTATGTTCTGTCTCCCTTTCTGATATTTCCTACCCATTTCTTCTCCCTTCCCTTCTGTTCCCTTTCACTATTATTTATGTTCTCATTCATTTGGGGAATATACATAATAGTTCTGTGATTTTTTAAAGCAATTGTGTTTGTCCTATCGGTTATGACAATGGGAGAATTTGGGAGAAGGCATATTGGGCAAGGAAGATCCAGGGAGGACAACATACTCCCCCCCTTCAAAAGCTGAGGTCCAATGCAGGGCACATTTTAATAGCCTGGGAAAGGTACAAAGAGCCCCCCTTCTTAGAATTTTCCAGATTCCTAAACACAGTGCTCAGTTTTATCTACTCCGTACTCTAGGAGAACGACCGAGTAGCTTTGATGGAATGAATACACTCTCAGCTTTGAGTTGCCACAACCTCTCTGACGTGCCCTCACTGGCAAGCACCCGTCCTTGCGTGCCAGGTAATCGCTGATGTCACTAATAAGTTTTCAGGAATTGCTGAAAACTTTCGTGTTTGCCACCCGCGCTCTGAAGACTCATGTTTGCACAGCGCAGTGACTTTGGAAGTTGGATCATGAAAAAGTCTATCGTTTATAATGTGAAGATCTAGAATCAAACTTCTGTCATCATTTTATTTTTTATTTTTTACGACTCTATTTATTTATTCATAAATAAATGAGAGACACAGAGCATGAGAGACACAGAGAGAGGCAGAGACACAGGCAGAGGAAGAAGTAGGCTCCCTGCAGGGAGCCTGATGCTGGACCTGATCCCAGGACCCCGGGATCACGCCTTCATAAAGACGCTGTGGTGATCAAGTAGATGCCATTGGGGAGAGTGTGTGTGTTTTGAAATGTGTCAGGAAATTCTGTGTTGGGGACATGGTGGAATGAAGACTGAGAGGCCCCTGAGCACATGGACATTGGACAGTTGCAGTGTCTATGGGACGGGCGGGAAGGGCATCTGACCGCCTCAGAGACCCCTGGTTGGAGGTGACAACTGTGTGACTTGAACAACAATCAGGTAAACGAGGAGGCAACGGTTTTCAGATGGCACACATGCACGGATCAGGAGAGGAAAGGGAGCTTGGCATATTTTGTAAATAAAAATGAGCTCACTCTTTTTGGAGCAGTAAGTGTGGGGAATTGGGCCAGAGAATGAAAAGATAAGGAGAGAAGGAAATGAAGGTCAGATGGTTTGAAAGCTCATTCAACTCGCATGAGTTTGGACTTTCACGAGACCATGGTGGACGTGGACCAAGTAAAGATTATTTTTAAAGTTCTATATGGGGAATGGCATAAGCCTTTCTACAAATATTGGTTATGATTGGATTTTTAAAAATTATTTTAACAATAATATTCAGACACAACCCAATCTAGCTTAACCTGTGAACATTTAAGCTAACTTTGTGGTGTCTTTTTTTTTTCTCTTCTAAGTTTTAATTTAAATTGTAGTTAACATACAGTGTGATGTTAGTGTCAGGTGTACAATACAGTGATTCAGCACTCCCATACATCGTCTGTGTTCATCACAACGAGCGCACTCCTTCATCCCCATCACCTATTTCCCTCACCCCCTCACCCATCCTCCCTCTGGTGACCAGCAGTGTGTTCTTTAGAGTTAAGAGTCTGTTTGATTGTTTGCTCCCGTCTCTCTTTTCCCCCCACTTTGTCCATTTGTTTCTTAAATTCCACATAGGAGTAAGATCCTATGGTATTTGTCTTTTTCTGGCTTATTTTCTTTAGTATAATACCCTCTAGTTGCATCCACATTGTTACAAACAGCAAGGTCTCATTCTTTTTGATGGCTGAATAGTAGGCCATATATATTGTATATATAGTCTATATAATAGGCCACATCTTCTGTATCCATTCATCAATCAATATCACCTGACACCAGTCAGAATGGCTAAAACTAACAAAACAGGAGGGGTGCCTGGGTGGCTTGGTCAGTTAAACAACCCAGGCTGGGTTTCAGCTGAGGTTGTAATCTCAGGGTCATGAGGTCGAGCCCAGGGCCAGGCTCCATGCTCAGCAGAAACTCTGCTTGAAGATTCTCTCCCCCTCTGCCCCTTGCCCAACTCGCACAACACATGCATTTTCTCTCTCAGAAGAATAATTTTTTTTTAATTAACACAGGAAACAACAGATGTTGGCAAGGATGCAGAGAAAGAGGAGCCCTCTTACGCTGCTGGTGGGAATGCAAACTGGTGCAGCCATGCTGGGAAACAGTACAGAGGTTCCTCAAAAAGTTAAAAGTAGAATTGCCTTATGACCCAGCAATTTACTACTAGGTGTTTACCCTAAGGATACAAAAATACTAATTCAAAGGGGTACATACAGCCTGATATTTATAGCAGCATTATCAACAATAGCCAAATTATGGAAAGAGCCCAAATGTCCATTGAGGTATTGTCTTGAACATGGCTTACCGATCCACATAGCATCTGACCCATTAGATGGGTCTGCTCTTTCTTATCTCAGCATTGAATGCACATTTCTTTAAAAAAAAAAAAAAGATTTTATTTATTTATTCATGAGAGACACAGAGAGAGGGAGAAGCAGGCTCCATGCATGAAGCCCAGTGTGGGACTCGATCCTGGAATTCCAGGATCACACCCTGGGCAGAAGGTGGGTGCTCAACCACTGAGCCACCCACGCATCCCTGAATGCATATGTCTGATAGACTTACCCAATCATTAAAGAAACTTAAAATAATTTAGAAATACTGGCATTTCTAGAATTTTGGTTGAACTATGTTTGGCAATTCCTTAACACTTCCTATAAGAGGTTAATTCTATTGGCATTTGATAAGTTTATAAAGCATCACAATTGGTGTGAGTTGCAAACCAACTGATGCTCAAATAGAAATCATTTTCCAAGAAGTGACTGATCCAACTGATTGCTTTTAAACTTCACAGCTTAACTGAGGGATCCAGGATTAACAGTAAATTACCATGTTTTCATTCTATTGTGTGCCCTTAGCCTGTATGAACTTATAGTACTATCTTAAGGAACTTACTTGCCTTGCTGCTGGAAGCCTCCTCACTTGATTATCTTCTTTAGATTACAAAGTTGCCCCTATTAACTTGAAGAAAGGAGTGGTCTCCATTAGCATCACTCCCTGGGCACAGATGGAAACACTTCTCCAGCGGACCGCCCAGTTGCTCCTTCTAGCTTTTGTAACACTCAGCTGTTTAAGGTAATTCCATTCATGACGTATTGACATAAAGCCAGGGCTAGGACATGGTGTTCTAAAATATATGACCTCATTAAGCTCTCCTTTGGAGACAGAGATTGTCATTCATCAATAACTCATGTTCCCTATTAACTTCCACCAACCCACTTAAATGTGCACAACAGTGAAATGGAGATACTTTCTTCCAAAATAGGCAGCTACCTAATGGGGGGGTGGGGGGTTGTTAATGAGATTTCTGAGCAAAGCACCCTGCCAAAATGGGAAGGGTGGGGGGAATGGGAGAATGTTTGTATGTTAATGGAATGGGGTGAAGAGGAGAGAGAGAAGAAGAATTAATGGTGCAGAAGAGATAAGGAGCTGGAGCGAGGTCTCTGAGAAAGGAGATGGGGTCTAGCACACATCGGGAAGGACTGGGTTTAGGTGAATATGGGCAGCTATTCCATCTAGGGGTAACAGACAGGAAGGTAGAGCACATATGTACTGACGCTGGGAAACAGTTGGCGGTAGGCATGGGGATTTAGGACATTGTCTTTCTGAATGCTTCTATTTTATCGGGAAAATCAAGTCATGAGCTGAGATTGAGGATGAGAGAGAAGGTATGACAGGTTTGAGGAGACAGGAGGCTTTTGTTACCAAGGAGTCTGGGAGTATGAATGGAGTAGGGAATTAAAGTACAGCTGCAGGTGTTATTAAAGTTCACGTGGGATTTCTAGTCATTGAAATTGAAGTCATGGGCAGTCACTGAAGTCATGGGAAAGTCATTGAAGTGATGGGCAAGTCATTGAAGTCATGGGCAGTCACTGAAGTCATGGGAAAGTCATTGAAGTGATGGGCAAGTCATTGAAGTCATGGGCAAGTCATTGAAGTCATAGGCAAGTCACTGAAGTCATAGGCACATCATTGAAGTCATGGGAAAGTCATTGAAGTCATTGGCAAGTCAGTGTTTTCCTCCCACAGGGCAGTGTAGTGAGGTCATCGGATTTTAGTACAGGTGAGGATTTGGCAGGTGTTAAGATGTATGTGAACAAGAGATAATAATGATCAACCATGAAATTTAACAGATAGGTAGTAGTAGGAATAGATTTTAAGGGCTAGTGTGGCAGGCAGTCATCAGACTTTGGGGACCAGCCACGGGCAGTGAGTTAGGCAGGGAGAAAGTGGTACCTCAACAGTAAGACACTTGAAACTGTGATTCCGGAGAATCTGTAGTGACTGATAAAGGCAGGGCAGGGATGTGAGCAGGAGGGATCACTGGAAAAGAGGCTGCAAGGGAACTAGTAGATTAGGTCTTCGGTCAGTTCATCGAAGCATATACAAAAGTCACAAAATATTCAATGTTGGGGAGAGATGCAGGAAGCCGGGAGCTAGGGTCTTCCAGGAATAATAAGTATTTCCCTGAAGTCAGTAAAAAAATTTAGGATCTTAACAACAAAAAAAATAAACAAGCTTAGTGCACTACTTTCAAGTACCTGTGGGTGTCTTAAGAAAAACCAGTTATGATTTTTTTTACCAATTATGATTTTTAATTTTTAATTTTGCCAGGGAATTATTATGAAGTGCTAACAATGTAGATGGAAGAAATGAAAATATTTCCAAATATTCCTGATTGTCATTTATGTACTTAGTAGAGTATGGTGAAATTGAACGTATAGATTTCATATTTTGATAAACATGTTAAAGCACATGTGTTCTTCTTTGAGCTTTCACATTTTAGCTCTCTCTGATTCAATTCAAAATTGAAATTCAAGATAACATACAGAAATTCAAAACATATTAAATTCTGTTTCAGATAATTCTGTGCTCTTGACTTATTGGTTGAATAATTTCCTCATTACAGTATTTTATTAATCGATTATACAGATAAGCTGGACCCTATCCTATATTTTGTCCTAAATGGACCACTTTTACTAAAAAAGAGAGCTAAAGAAATACATATTCTCTTCAACTAATAATCTGTTGATTATTAAATAATAACTTTTAAAAAATGTCTTCAGAGGGGCACCTGGGTGGCTCAGTGGTTGAGTGGCTGTCTTCGGCTCAGGGCATGATCCCAGGGTCCTGGGATCAAGTCCTGCATTGGGCTCCCTGCATGGAGCCTGCTTTTCCCTCTGCCTATGTCTCTGTCTCTTTCTGTGTCTCTCATGAATAAATAAATAAAACCTTTAAAAAAAAAGAGTCTTCAGAAAATCATGGCAAATTGAATTATTAGTCTTATAACTCTGTTAAGTATTCAGTAGAAATCTTATGAAAAGAGAGATAAATCCAGGGTGCTATTGAAAAGCTAAGGTAAAACAAATATGAAGCCAGTCTTTTTTTTTTAATTTATTTATGATAGTCACACAGAGAGAGAGAGAGAGAGGCAGAGACACAGGCAGAGGGAGAAGCAGGCTCCATGCACTGGGAGCCTGACGTGGGACTTGAACCCGGGTCTCCAGGATCGCGCCCTGGGCCAAAGGCAGGCGCCAAACCGCTGCGCCACCCAGGGATCCCTGAAGCCAGCCTTTTAAAATAAATAAATAAATAAATAAATAAATAAACAAACAAACAAACAAGAAAACAAAAAAACGAGTTTACTGTGAAGAAGGACGTTTACTCATTGTGATATTCTGAGAGAGGCTACAGAAGAAGGTATTTACGAGCCTGGTCCTGGAATCAGGAATCTTGGCTTTGAATCCTGGCCCCGTATCTTGCTGGATCTACCTTGGGCCTGTGGCTCAAATTCTCCAGGCCTCAACCTCTGCTGCAACATAGTAATAAAATAACCCATTTTGTAGGGGCTTTAATTAAAAATAAGTCACCTATACGAGGCACTTAGAACAATTCCAGGCATGAGTAATTGTATTTTATCCTACCCTCCATCCACTTCAAGATTTCTCTCAAGCCTATCCCACACCTAGAGTGTACTTTTGGCTACTCTGTGTACCAAGCCACTCTTGAACTCAGAAGGAGCTTCCAGAAAGATGAGATTAACCTCTTGGAAACACAGTGATGCCCAGTGTTTATAGCCAGTATACATTTGTGCACACTCGATCCTCTCCCCGTCCCTGCGCTCGCCCATCCAGGAAAAGCCTCATAAAGACAAACAGGAAGGGCACCCTCACTCAGAACCCAACTGTGCCACCATAGGATTCCCAGCCTTGAGAGAAATAAATGTTTATTGTTTTACTGAGGTCGTTAGTGGTGTTTCACACACCCAGTGATTTTGTTGGTAGGACCATATTTTGATGGGCGTGGCCAATGTCAGAAATTGATGGGGCTCTAGGTCCCTTAGAGATGTTCGAATTCCTACCCAGGTGTTCACACTTAGGACAGGTCACATGTGCTTCCAATGTTGACTGCCAGCATGTTTTATAATTGAAGAATGATTATGAACTTGAGAGGAGTGGATGTCTGTGGTGCTCAAGCAAATCGTGATTCACAAAGCTTCGGTAATAAACATACCCTAGAACTCTACAACCGGTGAAAGTTGCCTTTTACTAGAATATTAAAATTTTGGGTCTCTTAGAACAGAGTTACTGATGTCATAGCCAAGTCTGACTAGCTAATAACTCCTTAAGGACACATGTTGACATTTAAAGAACACCTGTATCCAATCTGAGACAGTATGGCTGTTGGAAAGGACGGTGACCCAGGAGTGGGACAGGTGCCTGCTTCGCTCGCCCTGGTACGTGGTGGGCCATAGACTCACCCTTCCGCCTTCCTGGGTGAGTTTGCTCATCTGCCCAATGAAAGAGTTGGAGTTTCAGATTCCTTCCTGCCCCAGTGTCCTGTGAGTCTCCTTTAACTGTGGACATTAAAGGTCCTGTATCATTTGTTTTTCTCCTGTTGCCTGCTCTGTGGATGACGGAGGTATGTGAGTATTTCATGTGTTTTGTGGCCCGACTGGCTCGACCTGGTCCAACCCTTGAGTAGTATCTGGATTAAATTTGATAATATTCAGTTTCACCCCTCCCTCCACCGTCTTCATTTCTCACCTCTTTCCATGACTTCTTAGTCTGTCCTAGTTTTATGAGATTGTTAAAAAAAAAAAAAAAAATCCACTGTGGAGAATTTGTAGGAAATGGTGAGATCGTTGGTTGCTGGGCAACTGCTCTTTAACCGTGATTCAATGTTTAATAAGATTGTTTTATCTGGTTCCAGGGTCTTCCCAGAATTTCACTGTTGCTGATTTTGTGTTCTTTTAGGGAAAAGGGGGGAAAAAAACCCAGTAAACTTGGAAGCTTTTTTTTTTTTTCTCTGATGTTTCAAAAATTTATACTTTTGATTTTAAATTGGTACTTTTTATCAAAGAATATTTCAGCCTGATCAGGTCCTGTCCTTTGTTCTCCTGCTAGAAAGGGGTTTTCGTAACACACATTTCAAATAATATATATATCAGTTCTCTCTCAAAGCAGTTTCAAAGACCAAATGTGAAAAACAATGTGCTCCCTAGAGTCTATTTAAATAGGTTTCAAAGCTCAGAAGCAAACCTTTTAACACAGCTCCTCCATTTCTGAATTTTTTATTCATAAGTTATTAAGTGGCTAGAATTTATTGTTGAATAGTGTTTTCAAGAGGGATCACAAGTGCTGCCATTTCATGAGTTCTTAGAGTTTTAAGAATACCTGCCTTTATAATAACATCATGACTAGATGTAATCCTCGGGTCACCACCTCTTTACCTCGAAAATTCTGGGGCAATTGCTCACTTTCCTTCTCTCTTTAAATTTGCTTTGGACAAGGCTGAAAACCGACTGATTTTTTCCCACTGGTAGAAAAAAATCTTTCTCCTGCCTTGATGCCTAGAAGAGATTGTCTGTAACCTTAGATTAGGTAATGGAAGGTCTTGATATTTGTATGAAATATCCTGCTACATGGCATTATATAACCATCTACAGATTCAGGATTTATCCATCTGAAGGAAAGTTTCCTGAATTGTATCAATGAATACTTTTTTGGGGGGTATCAATTGAGTTTTCCATATTCCAGTGGTTCTACTTATGTCTGCCCTCTTGCTCACTCATCTTGAGACTGTCCTCCTTCTAAGAGGGCTTAAAGCAAGCCCCAAGCACTGAAATTAAGTGGTGCTCCCTTGGCTTCCTGTCCTCTGATGGGATTCCATGCTGGGGAGCAGTCTGCTGCCCCGGCACCCTCAATTCTACTGCAAGGGTCAGAGGGCACCCACACTTCACATCACCTTCATCTGCCCCCTGTCATGATTATGAATCCCCCAGGGCACATCCCATAGCTTTCATTCCTGTCTACGAAGCCATGAGAACTCACACCTAGGTCTTCCCGTGTCTACCCCACTTGGACTCCACTACAGGTCTATGTTACACCTGCTCCCATCTTCCAGATTAATGGCATTATGCTTCCCTCAAATTCATCATCAGCAACACGTCTTCCAGCCTCCAACTCTTCTCTGCACATCTGCTTCCCATTAACGCTCTCACGTAGACCTGCTCTCACTTGATCCTTCTCCTACCACGGCTCTCCCAAGTGTTGGGTTTTTGTTTGTTTGTCTGTTTGCTCAGAACCCTTGAACCACAAATTTACTTAAGCCGTGCTTTGGTGGATATGTGTTCTGAGAGGATCTGATGCTATTCCTAACTCACTGTGGGTGGAACTTGCTCCCTTTTTGGCATTAGCTGGCACCTTTCAAGATTTATGTTTCTGTTGTGCCTTGGGTGGCCTTGGTTTGCTATTTATGGGTTTGTGTGCTCTATTCTTCTGGGCTGATATGAGGCACTGGCAGCATGTTGAAGTCATACTTCCATGAGGGGCTTTATATGTAAATGGGCAGGAACCCCACCTAACACTGCTACCCCCATCAAAAATAGAAGCACATATGTTTTTTCCAGTCTTGGAAAAGCCACTCAATATCTCTGCAATATTTTGGATTTTACTCTTTTATTCCCACAATTCCAACCCTCAAGGTCCATATCCTCTTCAACAATCACACAATCTAGAGCCATTATGAGCCTAGGTCATGGACAAGCTCTAGTGCATGAGGAGTCTAAACAGGTGATGTACATGATGGATGGCAGCCCAAGTGAGAAAACATGTACCATTCCAAACTGGATAGGCTCACTCAACTCTTGCTTTGAATGGGAGCCTCTTGATGCCAGAATTCTGATTTTTCAACAGAATGATATTTTTATATGAAATGCCCTGACTTTTAAATTTTGGCTCAACTTGTTTAGAACTCTGCATGGAATGTACAAGCTACGTTTGTGGCAGCCTTTTTCACTAGACCTGGGGTGTAGACATATCTTGGCCTCTCTCCCAGATCTCCTCTTCTTGCTCTATACACATGTAACCAGCATCATGTACAGCCAAGGTTTCACATTCTGTCTCACTTCACCTCCCTGGTTGTTTTATAAACACTTGGATGTACTATATCTAAGCTTGAACTCAAGGTCTTTCTCCTCATGTTGTTCTTATTCTATTAAGTAGAAGTTTCATGCACTCAGTTGCTCATGAGGAAAGGAGACATACCCCAGGGGCCAGTCAAGATGGGAAAGAGGGTCAAAGATTTCCGCATCAGAGAAGCACCCTGTATGCATGATCTAAAAAATCAAACGAACAGGGGTGCCTGGGTGGCTCAGTCAGTGAAGTGTCTGCCTTCTGCTCAGGTCATGATCTCAGGGTCCTGGGATTAAGTCCCAGGTTGGGCTCCCTGCTCAATAGGGACTCTGCTTCTCTCTCTGCCCCTCTACCCCCACTTGTGTGCATGCTTTCTCTCTCTCTCTCTCTCTCTCTCTGTCAATAAATAAAATCTTTAAAAAATATAAAAATAAAACAAACAAGCAAATAAATGAACAAATAAAAACTGGCCTACAAAAGTAGATTCTAAGAAGACCAACTAGTCTGGGCCTCCTCTCAGAATGAAGGAGAGAAAAAAAAGTCTCTAAGAAGTATCAACTGGAAGGTGCGCCTTATGTGACTTGGAAGCCAAAATACATGCTTCCAATACATTGCACTAATGTGGTTCCCCAAACACCCAACATCCAAGCGTTTTCAAGCAACCCTGGGTTAGAAGTATTCTCTAGCAGAAGCACATTTAAGTCCTCTCTACAGGAACACGTCTTCATCCCAACCAACAAAGGATTTGTACAGATAAAGTTACAAGGAAACTGCACTCACATTTTTAAATCCCAAACTTCTAAAGAAGCAAGCTAATATGAGTGAAGACATACAAAACAGCATAAACGGTCCCTGACGGGGACTGAAGATATTGAACATGGGAAGTATATTTGATGACTTATAAAGAAATAAAAGTGGGAAAAATTAGGATTACACTTAAGAACATATAGCAAAATATAATAGATTTGTAAAAGATCCAACTATAATTTCTAGATGCAAGACATATCATTGAAATTAGAATTCAATATAAGATAAAAATAGTAAACATAAAGACTCATCTGAAAAATAATTCCCTTATGAAATACAAAGAAAGCAGTGGAAGATATCAAAGAGGTTGTAAAGGATCTACAGAGTGAGAAAGTCTAATCAAAATTTCAGGAGAACATAGAGATAGGAAAAAGTTGAAAAGATATTCCAACAAAAGTGGTGCAAATCTGTAATATGAAATAAAATAGATTCAAAAGTAACAAGCATTAACATAAACATAGTTAAGACATAGTAATAAGTTTTATTCACTGGAAAAATGTAATAATTCTAAGCATAGATTGAAAATGCTTAAGATATCTGATAGAAGTATAAAGAGAAATTAAGAAAGTCATCCTTGTAACGAGAAATTTCTATACATCTCCATCAGTAATTAATAGACAAATCAGGTGAAAGAACAATAATCCCAAAGATCTAAACAACACATCCACAAGATCAATCTAATGATACTATTAACACTGTAACCAATAGAGTAACACATAGGAAACATTAGTTGACAACATAGAGCAGACATTTAAAAAATAATATTCGAAATAAAATTTTTGCATGACAAATAGCAAAAAGCAAAGGGCTTTTTTCAAAGACCTCTTTGAAGTTTTTTTACAAAGTGTCAGAGATATTTTCCATTCTATGTAAGTAGCAAAGGACCAATGGCTATTTAGAGTGCTTTTATACATTAATAAGAAAAAGACAACCCAACAGAAGAAAGATGGGCAAAGACTATGCAGAGGACAAGAGTAAACACCAGTGTCCAATAACACAGGAAAAGATGCTCAGCCTCACTTATAATAAGAAAAATACAAATCAAAAGAGGAGGTATTATACCATAACCATCACATAGAGAACATTGGTGCATCTAGTAATGGCAGGTGTTGGCTGGTGTTGGAGACACGGTAACCATCAGACAGAGAACAAGGGTGCATCCAGCAATGGCGGGTGTTGGAAAGAACACTGAGAAGAGGAAACAGTCACATACCTCTCATGGGAACGTGAATGGGTGAACCCACTTTGAGGGATAAGTTAACAATAACTAATCAAACTTAAGATATGCATACCCTCCGAGCTAGAAGTTGTACTGCTCAGGGTCTACCCTGGAGAAATTGTTACACGTACATGTACAAAGTTAATAATTGCGAGACTGTTGGTCATTGCAAAAAAGAAGGGGGGAAAATGTTGCTTGGTAGGAAAATGAATCAATCATGATTTATTCATATAATGAAACACCATTCAGCAGAAAAAAATTGAAAAAGCTTGATTTACTTGCATAAACATGGATAATTTTAAAAATACAGAGTATTAGTAAAGAATGTGTTGCAGAAAGATGCAGAATATGGTAAGATCCATGCAAACATTAAGATAGAATGAGAGTGCATATGTTTATGAATACATGTATGTTGTAAATGTACAAAACTATGCATGGAAATGATGCACACCTTTCTGTGCAGAGGAAGTGAGCAGAAAAAGGTTCTGGTTAGGGCTCTGGCTGTTTGTGAATCATTTTCTTCTCATTCTGTTAGAGAGGTGAAGTCTGAATTTAACACGACAAAACGTTAACATCTGTTTTAGCGCTGAGTCCATGAGAAATCTGTTATATTATTTTCTATCTTTGTAAGTACATTGCACAAAACAAAATTTTAAAAATTAAAGGAGACTGAGAAAATGTCTTTAAACACTTGCAATTTTTTGGAACTAAAATGAGGGCAAAGTTGTTTGAACAGGCAATCGTTTTGAAAATGAAGACTGGGAAATATATTAGATTTGGTAATGACTTTCAAGAGAGCAGCTTCATTAAATGAGTTGGAAGCAAAGCAGCCAGCAGATTTCTGGAAAGTTGGAAGAAGGTGAAAAGTAGATGGATGGCATAGCACAAAGCAGTAGAGGGTCAATGAAAGAAGTTTTAGGATAAAAGATAATTGAATATTTACCACTATGACATGAAATAGGAGAAAGAGTAGGTATATACCCAGATGACAGGGAAAAAAAAGCTGATTAAGCATTTTTAAATCAATTTTGGAGGCAGTCCATTTGCAAGAAAGTAATAATTATCTTTGAGAATTCTTTAACATTACTGAAATATCTAAAGACAGTGTATTAGCCAACAGATTTAATAGCTTATAGACACTGAGTATATAAGAAGCAGTTTTAAAGAATAGTTTCCATTTGTTATATTAAGGATGGCATCCAAAATATTCATCCAATCATGTGCGAATGCATTGGATTATTAATTGTACGTGCCCTTACTCCTTAGCCTGGAGAAAAGGACTAAATTAGGATCAGGTGTGAAAGACTGTGGGCCCAACACTGGTGAACTTAATGCTCATTTTTTGGGAACATCAAAACAACATTCTCAGTATTTTCAAAGAAAATCATACAAATGTGAGATGAATGTTTTTGAAATGACTACCTTATTTTTACACTGATGCTTGTGATTTTTGAGATCGTACCATAAAGAAGGGCGACGCTAAAGGCAGATTTATTGTTATTAAATAATCAACGATGATTGAGAACTAAGTATTGAAACCATCTCCTTGCTAATTTCCTATACATGACCTGCCCGTAGAGCCACTTAGTGGCAGGTTATACTCATAGCTGGCCCTGCAGCCTCAAAACCAGGAACCGTGCTGCCGTCCCTGGTCCCAGGACACGGAGGCGTGGAGGGCAAGCTAAACTTTGCGTTGAGCAGAATGCTTACGTGCATGTTGTGAGAACTCCTCTTTAAAATCTCAGAATGCGATTCCTTCAAACCCCTACCAAGTCAGGCAAAAAAAACCCCTTTCCACAGATAGTTCAAGTAACAAAAATATAATTTGATAGATCCCAGGACACTGTAGCCAGTTGATGCCCTTAACAATAATTCTGGCTCTCCCGCGGGAGGGATTCTTGAGGCTCTCTTTGAAATTAGTACTTATTGCCCAATTGCATTCTCTCTCTCTCTCTCTCTTTTTTTTTTTTTCCCCAATCTCAGCTCCCTTCTGGCTTCTCCTGCCTTCTAATTCCTAACCTCAGTGTTCACCATGGCAGCCCACTAGGAATCTGGTCTACTCAGGCCTTCCCGAGCATTAAGAGCATAGAATTACCAGGCTGTTCATTAGGGATGCAGATTCCAGAGCAACATCCTAAAAGATTCCGATTTGGAAAGTGCTTAGGATGGGATTTTCCACAAACCATATTTGGACTCCCTTTCATCCTTCTGCTGCACCGTATCAGTTGCCCAAACTGGTAATTTCCACGATCTGCCTTCACGTCTCCTCAAGCTGAGCCCTGCATGTTTCCACTGCAAATGTGTGTGGTTAAGCCTATGTGTTTTATAGTCAGACAGAAAATTAATGCTGTTACATGCTCAGGGTGTCCTGGACAAATCATCAAACCATGTTTAGTTACAATATCCTAATCTAAGACGTAGAGATTCATTCAACATTCATTCATCCATTGATTTAACTTATTTATAATTTATTTGTGCTTGTATTTATAGTATTGGTTGAGTAGATGCTGTTCTAAGTACTGGAAATAGGATAATGAATACTATCTAAAGGTGCCTGCCTCCACAGACCTTATTGTCTCATTAAATATTGACATTCAAGGCATATGGTTGTTGAGAGGATTTAATGAAAGCCTTACAGTAGCTAATGCACACACCGGTGTTTAAGTGCCAGACAAGGTTTTACATTCTCTACATCACACTCTTATTTATTCCTTACAACAATAGCACGTGACGTGTACAATTACTATTCTCGTTTGATAGATCATGAAATTGAGCTGCAGAAAGTTTCAGTATTTTCTTCAAGATCACTCAGCTGGTAAATGTTAATGCTGGGATTTTTTTACCTGGTAGTCTGGGCCTGGCACCCATCCACGGAACCCCTCACGCAACGCTACCTCTCTGCAAGGTAATTAATCTAACAAACTCATGATGTACCTACCAGGTTTCTGAAGTAGCCAACCTAAAACACAGAGCGTCTTCAAGCCAAAGTCTGTAACTTGATCTGATGGTAATGTATTTAAAGAAAGAAATTGTTGTTGTGTCAGCAGACAGGAACCATCTCCATGACTATTTCAAAAAGAGCAACCCCCACAAAAAGAGCAAAAGTTGGCAAGGTCCACTCAACATGTCCAGAGGAGATACCTGATGTGACAACAGCAACAAGGACAAGAGGTGTTGAGTATCTACCACTTAGCCAGTCATGGTGCTAATTGCTTTTCACGGATTTCCCCCAATTCGTCTAGGCAATAATTTCCGAAGCATGGAATGCATCTATTTTATAAGATGAAGATACTGATGTTAGTACGAGGTGATGTCCTGGTCCGAGGCCTTGCAGCCAGCAAGCATCTCTGAGGAGATCTCAGAGAAAAAAAAAAAAAATCTCATTTTTTTTTAAATTGGTTCCTTGAAAACACTAAACAAATTTTTTTAACACTAAACAAATTTGATAAGACTCTAGTTAATCATCACCAATAACAACGAAAAAGATTGAAGTTACAAAATGTCAATATTACAAATGAAACTAAAGGCGTTACTTAAGTCACACAGGCATTAAAAAAGGGAAGTAACAGAACACACCTTCTTCATGACTATCAAGCGCCATGTTGTCACATTCAATCTGTAGGACACAAATCTTCTGGTCCTCTAGGCACATGTTTTTTTCCAAAGTAGGGTAAAGGCTGGGGGGTACTATGCTTTAAGACTCTACAGTAAAATGGTAAGTTATGACGTGCTTCTCTCAGAGATGCCTCCACTGGCCACTCCCACTAAGTCAATCCCTCCATCATTTCGTAGAATTCTGTTTTTATAAGTATTATTTTAATGTTTCCTTCCTCTGCTAGGTTCAGAGCAAGCCAGTGCTTGGTTTGGTGGGTGCTATGTTCACGAAGGCCGAGTGGAGGAATGGATGCTCTGCTTCTGTGCTCACGTTATGTACATTTCTAATCCTTTGCCCATTTTATCCAGTTCTCTGATCAAGGCAAAAACTGCAGGCGTATGCATGGTAAGCCCTGGAAAAGGATATCCCTGCTGCGGGTTAAATAGCAAAGGGAGGAGGTATGTAAAGTCAGAATCTCTCAGGGTTGCTTGGAACACGTGTCACTGTATCCATGCCTTTGCTTTTTCATTTGCATCGCAGATCTGATGAGTTTGTTTCCTTTGATTCATCCCCGTGAGACTAATCACACGACGAGACAATATTCAGGACGAGACCCATCCCTTTGTTCATTCACTAAGGTGACACTATCCCTCCCCCGTGGCCCAAGCCATCAGCCAACACAGACAGACGCCACATGAATCTGAGAACCAGCAAAGCAGAAACACTAAAACATCATTTCTTTGCGAATAACTTAGTATTTCAAAGTAAGGCAACAGCAGTACTGATTATAGGAAATACCAGAACTTTGTTGACTTTATGACAAATAATTTGTTTTTAATAGCAATTTGATTTACACATAGGGGTGAGCGCCATAATCCATTCAGTGTTTGGTGTTGCTCAAGCTATCTCTACAACACCACTGCCGTCCCCCCTTGGGTCACATGGCAACACCTACCTTCTCATGCATTATTAATATCATATTTTAGTTTTAGTTGTTTGTATCTCATCTCTGAGAAAGAAATAACCCAGCTCCTTTTATCCTTTTTTTTTTTTTTACATTTTTTTAATTTAAATCCAATCTGCCAACATATACTACAACACCCAGTGCTCATCCCATCAAGTGCTTTCTTATCACAGTACTGCTCAAAAACCTTTAAAAGTTGTATTATCTCTGGAATAGGCTTAGGTTCAAACTTCTTAGTCTGGCTTTTGAGACCCTATAATTTGTCCAGGTCCTTCTTTCCAGCCTTCCTTTTTACCGCTCCCTACTCATACTCTTCATTGCAGCCAAACTTATCTGCTCATTATGTAGTAATCTTGTCTCGTACTTCCATATTACCATCCTCTGAACCAAAATGTCCTCTTGATTTTCCTTTTTTGAGCAAATATTTCCCACTATTTAAACATCATCCTTGAGCTCAAATTCTCTGGTTACATTTCCAGATCACTTGATTGCTCTAGGTACTTTCTCTAGTACTTTCTAGTACCCTCTGTACTTCTCTAGTACCATATTGTCTTGATGTGTATATGTATATATGTCTATGTTTTTAAGTGTCATGTCTTAAAAAAAAAGAAGAAAAAGCACCCGTCACCCCCACTCTTTGATGAGGTGAGCCTTTCCCCGTGGATACTTCTTGCGACTGTTCTTTTGATGACTTCCTGATACTTCCTAACTGCTCCTTCTGCCTCCGTGGGACGTAGGCTTTTCCTGCAGAGCTTTCCAGCCCAACATCCCTCTTTGCTCTGTCTTCTGCGTATTTGTTTTCTTCTCTTCATTCAGTCATCAGCTCGTTCATCTTCCTAGTCATGGTTAGAACAACCCACATTGGCCGTCTTCCGTGCTTAGTAGGTGCTATTCATAGTCCATGAAGGGAATGAAATCATTTCCTTTACTTTTTACATTTTGGATTGTCTGAAATATTAGATGACATTTTCAAAGCATCTTATTGTAGGCTATTTTAAAGGACCGTAAAATGAGAAGACAGTTTCTAAAAGCCTATTTGAATTAAATGAAGATTGGGGACAAAAACTCAAATCCAAATTTTGAAGAGTTACTATGTCCTTCAATTTTTAAAGTTGTGTCTCCATATTTTACATATCTTGATTTCACTGTATTTTCAAGTCTATAATAAGAATGTTTGTATTTACTAACTTTTCAGCTTACGAAAGTCATATAATTCAGAAATTCTTCAGAGCAAGTGATTTTAGTGAGTTTTAAATCCTTCCTCCCTGGGGCATCTGGGTGTCTCAGTGGGTTAAGTGTCTGCCTTCAGCTCGGGTAATGATCTCAGGGTCCTGGGATCAAGTCCTGCAATCACTGGGGAACCTGCTCCTCCCTCTTCCTCTGCCCCTCCCCCCAGTTGTGCTCTCTGGTTCTATCTCTCTGTCAAATAAATAAAGATTTAAAAAAAAAATAAATCCTCCCTCCCTGTTCTCTACTATATTAAGAGGTTCAGGAAATATTTTTTTTAATTTTTTTATTTACTTATTATTTTTTAAAGATTTTATTTATTTATTCATGAGAGATACAGAGAGAGAGGCAGAGACACAGGCAGAGGGAGAAGTAGGCTCCCTCCGGGGACCCTGATGCGGGACTTGATCCCAGGATCCCAGGATCACAACCTGAGCCAAAGGCAGATGCTCTACCACTGAGCCACCCAAATGTCCCAGAAAATAATTTTTAAATGAATAAGCTTTTACCTTTTATTTCATTTTAATCTTCACATTCTCTTTCCGTTTTCTGAGATACAATTTACTAGTAGTAAAATCCACTTTTTAAAATGTGTACTTTTATGAATATCAACAAACTTACACAGTCATGTAACTGCCATCACCAATCAAGACTGAATATTTTCATCAGCCAGAAAAGCTCCCTATACCCTTTTTGTCCATGTCTTTCTCCTACCACCAGCCATTGGCAACCCTGATGTGAAAATATGAATGCCTTTTTGTTCCTTAGGTACATTTGGGAAAATTTTTACTTAAGATGTAAGTATCCCTGGTTCGTCAGGTATTGAGTAGACATAATTTCAATACCCTTGAAATATACTTGCCTTATGCTGTGAGAAAGATCCTTTGGGGGAATAGATTTTAAATCAGTAAAATAAATATAGTTGCCTCTGTAATTATGTCATATAATATCTAGTCTGTGGATGAGAAAGTGCCTATTTTATGGCATCAAGTTTTGTGACTCACAGAATACAGAGGGAAAAATCTGTTTAATGCCTAGATGTTTTTCTCTCTCTCTCCTTCTTTTGTGCAGAGCTGGGGGTGGGGGGGGGGGCGAGATTAGTTTAAGATCAGATATTTTTTATTTTAATCTAAACAAAGTTACTACTTGGTTTGAAGTGATATAGTGGTGATTCAGAAATTAATGTGCCTGACCAGGGGAAATCATAGGATGTGCCAAATTACACCAAGTATTGGAGGAAAGAGCCGTCTCAACTGAACTTAAATTGAAATCCAACTAAGGGCATTCTTCGTTCCTCCAATGATGGGTGTGTGACAAAGGGGATACCAACTGGAATGTTTGGAGAATAAAATGAGTTGCTGGAGAAGACTCGGTGTGGGATGGTATGCCCCCCCCGCCCCCTGCCGTGCTCCCATTTTTTGGAGACTTCTTGACGTAGGCCATGTGGAAGAGAAGAAATAACTATTTATCTTGTTTATGGCACAAGGTTCTATCTTATTCTGGCCAAGGGTAATGGGACTGGGGAAAGATGCCAGCCAGTTTGTCAGTGACCAATCCATTCTGTGTTATCAAAATTAGAAGTAGGAGAAATACAGACTAAAGTCAGACAATGGTAAGAACTAGTGAATCAGAGCTCACCTCATACTGGATTCAACTGTCATTGACACCTCTGCATATGCTCTTTTTTATTTTATTTTTTTTATTTTATTTTAATTTTTTCATATGCTCCTTTTTAATTGATGGTATCCTCTTTTGATTTATGTAGCCTTACAAATTTCAGAACTTTTCTCTACCTTGTTTTTTGCTCCTGTTCTCTATCTCTACCTGATGGGGCTCAGACACCACTCTTTGCTGCATACCTCGCTTCTTGTCCTATTCTGATACGCACTGACTTCTCCTCAGTAGAGTCTGTATGTTTCAATGGAAGATAATCTGACCCTTACCTTCAAGGGTGAGCATGTGGTCTACATATATCACCAATCAGAATGAATCTCAGGGATCCTGTTCAGGAACATTCTCCTGTGATGAGTAGACTTGACATATGCTATCGCCATGATGTAACTATGTGGGGAGCCAACCAGGAAACAAAGCTCAGACAGCCTAGCATGATCTTCATGTCCCAGCTAGAGAGAATTTCTGAAATGTCTAAGGTGTCATAAAAACTGAAAGAAAAATGTTGGATAATACTGATGTAAAATTTCCTTGGGTCCTGTTTTACATACAAATCACTTCCTTTTGGAGAAACACAAGAATATTTATGTACTATGTTATATTTGGGGGAAACGTAAAAGACGTAGGTATGATTTGATGTGTTCAGAAAATTAATATATTGATTTATCAATGAATTCAATTTCTTTCAACGCTTTTATAACTATTAGTACTAATGAAACAAAAATGAGAAAAGCTTTTCGGTTTTAGTTTCACGTCATTGGCATTGAATTTTTTTGAAGACTTTATTCTGGCAGGGGAGGGTCAGGTTTAGGTTCACAGCAAAATGAACAAGAAAGAGTAGGAATTTCCTATAACCTAACCTCCTGCTCCCACTCATGCATGGCCTCCCCCATTATCAACATCACTTAGCAGAATTGTCCTTTTATTACCAAGAATGAACCTATATAACACATCATAATTACCCAGAGTCCATAAGTTACCTTAGAGCTCATGCTTGATATTGTACATTAGACAGGTCTGGACAAATATATAATGACATTATCCATCATTATGATATCACACAGAGTAATTTCACTACCTAAAAATTCTCAGTGCTCCATCTAGTCATCACTGCACGCACGCACACCCTTAGTAACCACTAGTCTTTTCACTGACTCCACAGTTTTGTCTTTCCCAGAATGTCATATAGTAGGAATTATACAAGAGATGGCCCTTCAGATTGCGGTCTTTCACTTGGAAACATGCATTCAAGTTTCCTCCTTGTTTGCCAAGGCTTAACAGTCCTTATTTTTTATTTTATTTTATTTTTTTAGCACTGAATAATACTCCATCCTCCAGGTGTACCACAATTTATTTTTCTATTGACCTGCTGGAAGATATCTTGGCTGCTTCCAAACTTTGTCAATTATGAATAAAGATGCCATAACAAAAAAAAAAAACAAAAACAAAAAACAAACAAAAAAAAGATGCCATAACATCCACGAGCAGGTGTTGTGTGGACATAGGTTTTTCAACTCTGAGTAAATATCAAGAAGTGTAATTGCTGGATCTATGGTGGGAGTGTGTTTAGTTTTATAAGAAACCACTAAGCTGTCCTCCATAATAGCTGTACCATTTTTGCATTCCCACCAGCAGTGGATAATAATTCCTGTTTCTTCACATCCTCACCAGCATTTTGTGTTGTCAGCATTCCAGATTTTGGCTACTCTACTAGGTGTGCAGTGGCATCTCATTGTTGTTTTAATTTGCATTTCCCTCATGACATATGATGAGCAACATCTTCTCACTTGCTTATTTACCAACCTTGTATCTTCTTTAATAAGGTGATTCTTAAGGTCTCTGCATCATTTTTTTTTTAAATCACATTGTTTGCTTTCTTATTGTTGAGTTTTATAAGTTCTTTGTAAATTCTGGTTAACTGTTCTTTATCGAGTGTATCTTTTGCAAATATTTTCTCCCAATATGTGGTTTGTCCTTTCATTCTCTTTATACAGTCTTTTAGAGAGATTTTAGTTTTAATGAAATTCAGCTTATCAACTGTCTTTTCACGGATCATGTGTCTTTGTGTTATATCTAGTAAGCTATCACTGTACCCAACATCATCTAGATTTTCTACAATGCTATCTCTGAGGAATTCATAGTTTTGAATTTTACACTTAGATTCATGATCCATTTGAGTTAAGTTAAATTTTGTCAAGTGTGTAAGATTTGTATCTTTGTTGGTTTGCATGTGGATGTCTGTTCTAGCACTATTTGTTCAAAAACTGTCTTGGCTCCATTGTATTGTCTTTTCTCCTTTGTCAAAGATGAGTTGACTGTTGATGAAGGTTTATCTCTGGGCTCTTCATTCTATTTCATTGATCTATTTGACTATTCTTTCCCCAATATCATGCTGTTCTGATTACTATAGCTTTATAGTAAGTCTTGAAGTTAGGTAGTGTTGTTAGTCCAGCTTTGTTCTTTACCTTTGATAGTTTGTTGACTATACTGGCTATTATGCCTCTTTGAATAAACTTTTTTTTTTTTTTAAAGATTTTATTTATTTATTTGACAGCACAGGCAGGGGGAGCAGCAGGCAGAGTGAGAGGGAGAAGCAGGATCCCCACTGAGCAGAGAGCCTGATGGGGGACTTGATCCCAGGACCCCAGGATCATGACCTGAGCCAAAGGCAGATGCTTAACCAACTCCCAGGTGCCCCTAAACTTTAGAATCGGTTGGTTGATATCCATAAGAAGACTTTCTGGGATTTTGATTGACATTGAATGGAATTTATAGGTCAGGATGAGAAAAACTGTCATTTGACAATGCTGAGTCTTCTTATCCTTGTACACAGAATATCTCCATTTATTTAGTTCTTCTTTGATTTTGCTCATCAGAGTTTTGTAGTTTCCTTCCATAGATTTAGTATATTAGTATATACTAATATAGATTAGTATAAATAATAAATATACTCAATATACTGAGTATATTTTGGGGTGCTAATATAAATGATATTGTGTTTTTAATTTCAAATTCTACTTGTGCATTGCTGGTATGTAGAAAAGCAATTAACTTTTGTATATTATTCACCTTATGTCCTGCAACTTTTCTATAATCCCTTATTAGTTTCAGAAGTTTTTTTTGTTGATGCTTTTGGATTTTCTACATAGACTATCACCGTCTGCAAACAAAGACAGTTTTATGTCTTCCTTCCAAATCTATGTACCTCTTATTTTCTTTTCTAGCCTTATTGCATCACCAAGGACTTCCAGCACAATGCTAAAAACCAGTGGTAAGAGGGGACGACATCCTTGCCTAGTACCTGAGCTTAGTGGGAAAGTTTCAGAGGTTTTCACCATGTAGCATGATGTTAGCTATAAGGCTTTTTTAAAAAGCCTAATTTATCAAGTTGAGAAAGTTCTAATTCTACTTTACTGAAAATTTTCTTCATGAATGGGTGTTGGATTTTGTCAGCTGCTCTTTCTGCATCTTTTGATATGATCATATGTTGAGTGATGGATTACATTAATTGGTTTTCAAATGTTGGACTAGACTTGTATTATCTAGGATAAATCCCACTTGGTCGTAGTATATAATTCTTTTTACATTTTTTGGATTCAATCTGCAAATATCTTGTTGAGGATTTGTGCATTATGTTCATGAGACATATTGGTCTATAGTTTTGTTTTCTTGTGATGCCTTTCTCTGATTTTGGTGTTAGGGTAAGGCTGACCTCATAGAATGAGTTAGGAAGTATTCCCTCTGTATCTATCCTCTAAAAGAGACTGCAGAAAACTGATAAAATTTTGTCCTTAAATGTTTGGTAAAATCTACCAGCGAACCCATCTGGGCTTGGTGATTTCTGTTTCGGAAAGTTATTAATTCTTGATTCAATTTCTTTAATAGAGATAACCCTATTTGGAACACCTGTTTCTTCTTATATGAATTTTAGCAGATTGTGCATTTCAAGGATTCAGTCTGCTTTATCTAGTCATCAAATTGGTGGTTACGAAGTTGTTCATAGTATCCTTTTATTATCCTTTTAAGTTCTGTGGGGCCTGTACCAAGGTCCCCTTTTTCATATTTTATATTAGTAATTTGTGTTCTCTCCTTTTTCTTAGTTTGGCTTGTAGATTTTACTGATTTTTTTCTAAGAGCCAGATTTTGGTTTTATTGATTTTCTCTGTTGATTTCATGTTTTCAATTTCATTGATCTCTGCCCCAATTATTTATTTTCTTCTGCTTACTTTGGATGTAAAATAATCTTCTTTTTCTAGTTTTCTAAGGGGTGGAAATTTAGATTATTGATTTGATATCTTTCTTCTTTTCTAATATATGCACTCAGTGTATAAATTTCCTTCTAAGCACTGCTTTCTCTGCATCCCCCACATTTTCATAAGCTGTGCTTTCATTTTTATTTACTTCAAAATATGTTTTACATTTCTGTTGAGATTTCTTGACTAGTGTTATTTAAATGTGTTGCTTAATCTCCACATATTTTGGGGTTTTCTAGTTATCTTTCTGTTCCTGATTTCTAGTTTAATTTCATTGTGCTCTGAGAGCAGACACTAGGATTTCTATTCTTTTGAATTAGTTAAGGTGTGTTCTATCACCCAGAATGTGGCCTATCTTGGATTGCTTTGATCTTATTTCATTTTGTGTTAAGTATTTGTCTAAAAAGTTCACAAAACCTCCTGTCACACCAGCAGTGTCCTGAGCTGACTCGTAACAGCTTGCAAGAGTGGATCATTCCATTACTGGTTAGTTTGGAAGCTGGTTGCTAAGCAGAGCCATTATTTAAAATAAAATTATATAAATTTATAATTAAATACATTTATTGATAATTAAACCATATTAAAAACAAAGATAATAAATGTTCAATATTCAGCACTTCCTAATTATTGTATATATTTTGTCATTCCCTGTGCTCTTTAGGTTATTTGCTCAATTGTGTCTATATGGTAGCAATACTGTATAATCATAAACTGCTGAACATCACTTCCAAACTCAGGACTTTACATTATTAATTTGTAATGGGCCATGGAGAAAATACTTCCATCACAGAAATAGGCAAATGCTGTAAATTAGAGTTTCACTTATTGTTTTCTTTATAGCCTCTGTATTTAAGAAAGTGACAGAGAAAATAGTGACAATGCAGATTACATTAAAAAGTGTGTCATGTGTGACACATCACGTAACAAAATATTGAGGAAATAATCTAGTATTCTATTATCATTGTCTGATTCAGCAAAGATGTTGCTCACATTATTAAAAAAGGATTGGAATTCTGACTTTGTTCTTTATTGTTCCTCTTTTAGCTTAAAGACTAAAGAGAAGTGTCAACAAACATTCCCATCAGGACCAAAGGTATTTGTCAATTGCAACTATAGATTGCCTATGATTACAGGAGTTGAAAAAAAATCAACAAAAACATTCATGTTCTTTATATCAGTAAAATTTGTAGTACGCTGATGTACATACACACAGACACCTTCTTTTGCCCTCTGGAAAATTGGTTGTTAAACATTCACTAGCACATCACTAGCTACAACTTTCCACTGCACTTCTTACTCGGTTCAGGGAAGTCTTAGAAAGAAAAGAATTTCCAATAAAGTTTGGATGTTGAGTCAGCATGAGAATGCAAGTTTACAGGCTTAGAAGGCTCTGGGTCACTCTCTTGTGAAAATGCTCAACTATTTTCTCTTCTCCCCATTTTAGAGCTTCAACTCTTCTCCTGGACTTACAGAAACAATGAGAAATTGGTGTCATAGGGCATTATACAAAATCAATATTTCTACCAAGCAACTAGGAGAAATGGCCTTTGGTGATAAAGACTAGATTATTGCCGGCTAACTATTTCACGAAGAACATTTGGTTAATATTAAAAGTGGGTCATTTATTTTTCAACGTGCAAAAAGTCCCAAAGATACAAACTTTCTTTTACTTTTCTGTTTTGTTTTCTTGTTTCCGCAGGTTTTAGACCATCTATTTCCTCCAGGGTAATCCTGCCCCCTGCAGGAAATGAGTAGATGACAACTTCTCACTCTCCATTCAAGCTATTGAATTCAAAAACAAAACAAAACAAAACTTGTTGCTTTTTTTTAAAAAAAGATACAAGTTCCTAGTAATTCCCCTGAGGTCCATGTGTTGTTGTTTTTTTTTTTTTTTATAAAATAGTGTCACATTTGTCATTATGGAAATTAACCTTAATCTCCTATCTCATGCCATTTCCCCTACTAGGTTGATGAAGCGCCTGTACCCCTTTCTCCTCCCCCCCGCCCCCGCCCCAGCAAACTAACACAGATCTGTGCACATTTTAGTGCTTAAATATGCCTCAGAAGACTGAAAATTCCTGAATGTACTTCCTTCCCATTTCCAAACATCTCTGCTTTCTGGAGAAGGGCTTTGCATTAGTTTATTAAATAAGTGCCCTGCTTCCATGTTCTTATAGAAACATATAGCATGAATCTCTCTCCCTTTTAATCATTCGTTCTTTTGTTGTTTCCACTTGGATGAATAGCCCCAGTCCCTGTGCATCAATTTTGTTTCAAATGCATGACAGCACTTAGAAAAGGTGGTCAAGTGCATTCCGCGTTGGTACCTGTTCTGCCAGCAGAAGGTCATCTCTGGGGGCTGTCACTAAACTCTGCATGCAGTTCCTTCCGTTGGGCACTGCTCTCTGCTCTCCTCTCCATGGCAGAGATGGAAAGCAGCTGGTCACCAGCCTCCCTGCACCGCTTACCAGCTTGACAGAGCAGAGCTTCAGACACCATTTATTGTTTTTCATGGTAGAGGCAAGGTGATTAAAACAAGATAAACATGCCAGGAGAAGAAAGAAGGAAAATACCTCGGAATAATTTGGGTGTGAAAAAAAAATCCCCTTTGAACTTCCTAAAGAAAGGCTCAGGGGACTATGTATAATGGGGATAAGTATATGTGGTTAGTATTAGGGAGAAGGTCATGTTACAAGGGGGGAAATATAAGGAGAATACATATCTCTGAGGAATTATAAAAGAGTATGGAGAGTTTCATCATTACGCAGAATTACAGCAAGTCGTTTTTCACATTCGTTATGTTCCAAAAGAATTTTGTTGTTGTTGTTATGGCTTGTATGCCTTGTTTATTTCCTGAGCTAATTTATGTAGGCTTAATTAGAAAATTCTCTTCCTCTTGCCACTGATTTTTCCTCTTAAATTTAGAGATTCATCCTTTATCCAAAGTGGACAGATCACAAAACCATTTAATAATAGATACCTCGAGTCTCTTTGTTTAAATAAGGTTTTAATTTTTAATTTGTTTTTCAGTTAAGGAAATGTTCAAAGATACTACCGAGTTGCTGAATGCCACTCCCCCAGGTTTGCGATTTTATGTCCCAGGAGACATTTGTCAGACTAAGAAACTGACATTGACGTGTCATTATTAGCTAAACTTCAGACATTGTTTGGATTTCAGCTTTTCCACTTGTGTCCCCTTTCTGCTCCAAGATCCGATGCAGGCCACTATATTCCATTTTGTTGTGATATCTCCCCATTCCCTTCTTGGTTTTCTTGCAGAGTACTGGCCAGGTGCCCTGGAGAATGGCCTCATTCTGGGCTTATCTGATGCCGTCTCGTGTTTAGGCTGGGGTTCTAGAGTTTGTGGAAGAATATGACAGGTGACGTGCCTTTCTCATCACATCACACCCAAGGGTAGATGATAGTCACATGACATCACTGGGGATGTTTACCTTCATCATACGGTTAAGCCAGTGGTTGCCAGATTTCCCCACTATTTTTTTTTTTTCCTTTCCATGCTCTATTCTTTGAAAGTGAGGCACTAAGTCTAGACTATCCTCAAGTGAGGTGGGAGAGGGACAACCTCTACCTCCTGGGGGGGCCAAGGGTCTTTTGCTCATGGTTCTATGACTGTATCCAAGGCCAATAAAATACATATACCACCAGGTCAGTTCAATGGACAAGTTGGGCAGTTCAATGCGTTCTATATCTATTCATATTCACATATTTCAAAATTAGAAAGATTTGCATCAACTTTTCTAAAACTGTTGAAATGAAAATTCTTAATGTTGTCTAAAATCAGTTCCCTAGTGAGGTGGTGAAGGATTCCAGGGCAGACTCACATGGTAAGCCTACATCATAGTCTAAAGAAATGAGTCATGTATCAAATGATGAAAGTTAAAAGGCATGTTACCAACTATTCAAGTTTTTCCACATTGTTCCATCCAGATTTTAAGTGCAGATATGACCAGTTTCACCCTCTAGCAATAAAGGCCTTCATAAATTTCTGTATGAACCAATTCCAATGTGCGGTACAGCAAACTTCTTCCTAAGACAGAGTTCACCTCCACGTTCTAGTGTTAGCAAACATCTGTGCCATAAATCTATCTCTGCCAAACTCACTAGAAGTAAAAAAAAAGATTCTTTTTATTGTTTTAAAGATTTTATGTATTTATTTGACAGAGAGAGCACAAGCAGGGGGAGTGGCAGGCAGAGGGAGAGGGAGAAGCAGGCTCCCCACTGAACAGGGAGCCCAACATGGGGCTGGATCCCAAGACCCTGAGATCATGACCAGAGCCAAAGGCAAATGCTTAACCGACTGTTCCACCCAGGCGCCACAGAAATATGTTTTTAAAGACATTTTTACTTTTATTTCTGATTTCTACAAGAAGATGGATGATCCAAAATAATACTTTAAGCTAGTAGCCATAGATTCAATCGTCCTATTAGCCAGAGAGGCTGCATCAGATGTCCACTATTTATCTAGCATTGTGCCAAGGGCTAAGAATTTTTCTACCATGAGGATCCTTCTGATGATTTTCCTTCCATTTCTTCTAAATAATTATGAGCTGATGAATACCATGACAAATCAGATACCTAACCCATCAGATGTCCCTTTCTCCTTGCCCTGTTATGAAGCTAGACAAATGTTGCATGTCTCTGTAAGGTCATATAATACGCATTTTTGAGTTAGCTTCATTCCTAACTTAATATACCAATAATCTTTCCTTTTTTTTTTTTTTTTACCTATTTCTAACTTACATTAAAGTATTTTATGTATTGCTATAAATCCTTTGGAAACAAGATAAAGCAAAAACATAGACATAAAATTAAAATGTTGGGAGATACTCAGAGGACTAGGTTTTCATATGGAGTTTTCAGGGTACTTAGAGAAATGTTATTTATAACCCACCATGCTTAGGCACATAAGTTTAGAACTTCTCAGTCCCTTTCTGTTGGAAGCCTGCTACTGCAGAGAGTAGAGGTCAACTGCCACCTTAGACCAGAAGTCACAAGCTGGGAGGGCCTTTTTTTTTTTTAAATAAATGTCTTCCATATCCCCCCCACACACACACACCAATCCATGTAGAGCTAGAACACAAATAAGCAAAATGCACATCTTAAAGGTTATGTGGTAGAGAGGGACTCAGCATAATCTGATTCATCACTTGGCTATAATGCTCATTTTGTTCAGCAACCTACTCTGGAATAATGACAGACTATTATTACCACAGGGCCAGGACGAGTTTCTTTCTCTTGAACGATCTAGCTTTGTCACTTTCCCTTGCTCATAGTTACTTGGGTCAGAGAAGCTGCAGACATTGCAAATAGAATGATTCCTCCTATTTCTCTGGGGATACAGTTTTCTGAGCTACAGATCTACCAAGGGCATGAAAAAGGGAAGAAAGCAAAAAAGAAATCATCCCTGCTAATTCAATTGTGGGTTTCCTTGGATCAAAGACTAACTTATAGCATACCAAGTTCAAGATTTTACTCATAGGATGCTGGAGGCCGTCTCCTCATGATTTACATTAAGGCCTATGTATGGTACACATGTGGCCTCTATGGAAGTATATTTTAAAGATTCTTTTTTATCACTGGCATACAGAGAAATAACAAGGAGGTCCCAATCCAATGATGTTGTTTAAAAACTAGAAAGTTGGAGGAAGTGAGGAAATGAGTAGACAAAAGAAGAAAGATTCATAAATTAAACACCATGGAGGACTGAATCCCAAAGGAACAAATAAAAATTTCTAGTAAATGCAGTCATCCCATTTGAACAGATAGCCAAATAATTAAAATGTCAGGAAGCTTGATTCCCAGGGCTTCAAGGCAGAGGGAGAAAATATTAAAACACGTACACACACACACACGCACGCATGCACACATACAAGGGTAGGATGAGGATCATTCCTAAAATAATTATTTTCAATCTCTGGGTTAGAAAACACACTTCACTGGGGAGAAAAATAAGGGAAAAATAGTTCATGGGCATCTTTTTCTCAATTTTACTGTTGAACAAGTAATGACTACAAATTTTTGCATGTATAATTTCAAGCAATGGAATTTTCTGTGTATGCTATAACTTTATTTCCATTTCAAGCTTGTGTTCCATCAGTGGAATAATCATAATCATTTTTTTAAAGATTTTATTCATTTGTTTGAGGGAAGACAGACAGTGAGAGAGAGAACATGAACAGGGGTGAAGGTGCAGAGGGAAAGGGCAAGAGAATCCTTAGCAGATTCCTGGCTGAGACTGGAGCCTGACATGAGGCTCGATTCCAGAACTCTGAGATCATGGCCTGAGCCAAAGGCAGACACCGAAGTGACTGAGCCACCCTGATGCCCCTATCAAAATCAGTTTTCAGTAATCTCATTATAATCAAAGTGTCCTCAGTCAATGGAAGTCACCTGCTGACTCCTCCATGTCCATCTTCCTGCCTTTCCTCTAGCTCTTTCTCTTATGCTTGGTTCCTAGCTGTATATTGTTTTCTCCTTGTGGTTAGAAAAAGAAAAGAAAGGTGAAAATTGCATCAATTACATTTTCTCCCTCTTAGCGACTGGTGTGCTTGGAATGAGAATGAATAGAGATCAGGTAATTTTCTGGTGTTTTCCACATAAACCATTATCTCTGTATTGCTCTGCAAAGTTCATCAGGATCATTTATACGGCCAATATATGAGTTATTGGAGTTAAGCATTTGGCTTTCCTTGCCTTTTGGAATCTGTAGAAAATGTTCCACCTTTATAAACACTGTGGGAAAATGATTAAGTCTCAAGTTCCCTTTCAGCCTATAGAAATCAGATCAAAACTTTAAATACCAGGATGAGGGCTGTAGATACCTATTGTCTTGGCTTGCTAGAATCCTCTTATTCTGAAAACCGCCACCCAACCCCTCATCCACATGAGCTATTGTGTTTGCTTCCAGTCAATAACCAGATCTCAGCCAACTCTAATCCCTTCTCTAGTGACAACTAATTAGATCAAGAATAAGCGAACTGCTCCAAGCTGAACCTCTCAGTCTCTCTGGGAATTTGGAATCAGGACTAAGAACACAGGTATGTCTGAGAGGAAGGTATAAATTTGAGTATTGGTAGTGTTTTCTTCTGTTGAGCAAACAGCAGAAAATACTGCTCAGCAGTAAAGAGATAAAAAGCTGAAGCACAGAACAAATATCCTAATAGTACTGAAGCCCTTGGTTACAGCTATTCCTGAGGCTCAGTTTTAAATCTGCATTCCATGATCCTGAGAAACACTATGGTCCTTTCCCCTTTTGGCTTAAGTTTATGTTACTTGCAACAAGTCCTAACCAATACTCTCTAATGCCTTTTATGCCAAGCTAATTCAGATGGTCTCTATTACCATACTGCAGAGAGAGCAAATGACTTGGTATTTCTCACTAGCCATATGAAGTCATTTCTCTGTCCATGTGGATTCATTTAGGAACTGAGGGACAAGAAAAAAACCACGTGTTTACAGCTTCAAAACTCTGAATGGAAAATTCATTCTCAGAGCCTTTTTAATAATCAGGGAGATATTAAAATGATAGAAGCCTATATTCATTGACTTTATTTTTAGAATTTGGTCATTAAGTAGTTTAAACCATAATGAGATTTTTTGGGGGGAGGGGTTCAATTTACTTATGAAAAGTCTGCTGAACACTTGAGAATAAAATGTCTATACTCTCTTTTCTATATAAATTGTTTTCTAGAATATATAGTTTAGGCCCTGAGGGGAAAAAAAGAGAAAGTCTTTGTCTGTAGGTATGGCTTATTCTGTTTAATTAACCTTCATTATCCAGAAACAAAAAACTCTAGTTTGGGGGGAAAAAAACAGAAAACTATAAATCTAGGCAAACTGTTGGATGACATATCTTAAGCAAGGTACTTAAGAATGGTTCAAATCCCAATTTTTTGTGTGACTTGGGTTAGTTACTTAATGTCTCAATGACTCAATTTTCTTTTCTACAAAATGAGGACAATAACTTCTACATCTTAGGATGATTGTGAGTTGTAACTGAGGTAATATATCTAAATCATGTAGACTAGTTCCTTACACTTCATGTACACATAATGGAGGTTCAGTTAATGTTGCCTGTAAATTTCTCAGAAATCCTAGAAAATGTTGCAGTTTTCATAGGGGGCTTCAGTTGTCTTTGAAATTGGAATACAATTAGCCCCTAAACAAATGGATCTTTTGCAACACTCTATTTATCCCTGTTTCTCTCAAGGTATTGATAAACAAGAATAAAAATCTTAAAAATAAAATAAATGAAGGAAGAATGAGGTATTCCCTATATAGTTTTTAGGAAGAGAAGGAGCTTCTACAAAGCCTAACAGTGAGAATGCTAAACTCCTAGCATATTTGGGAATTTGGCCATATGGTGGTAGACTTACTTTGTTTTACCCTTTCCTCTCGTCTCTTTCCTTTTGGTAATAGAAACCCTACTTCATCTGAAAAACACTCCACATGATTCAGTTTGGGAGTGAAACTGAACCCTGTCTACTAAACGACATGATGGGCACATGACCTCGGCCCAGCTAATCAGAATGTCTGATCCGAGCTATTAAGAAAGGCACTCTTTGTGGTTGCATGTCCATACTTGGTTGCTGGCCATCATCCAGCCATGTGAAGAGAGCCACTGGATAAAGAGGTGACTTACTGATGGAATTCTGTTAAGACCTTGAATCCCAGCCATACTTGAGGAAATGTATCCTTGGACTTTTAATGACATGGCCCCAAAGACTCAAATATTTTTTCTCTTATTTTTTTACATATGCTATTTTGAGTATGGTTTTTATCATTTCCAACTGAAAGGTTTCCAGTGATTATACCTATTTCTGTATTGCCTTTTAGAGTCTGAAGGAATTTATTCTCTGCTTCCATGAGAATGGGATCCATTTGGACCCTTTCAAATAAAAAAAAGCTATGTAAAGCATGTAGGTATGCTTTTACCTAGTCCAGTTATTCAACTTATGGACTGGAGAATCAGGTTGGCCAGAAAAGACTGGAAAAATATCAAGAAATAGATTTTAATTTAAAAAATCTTCATTAAATCAATGTCAATTTTAACTTTACAATAGTCCAAAATAGAACCATCTTTGAAAGGTACACTTAAGGATATGATTTCCAAATTCATAGAGCAAGAGATCATGTAGACTAGCTGCCTTGAGCTCAGATCATAAAGCATTATCATGATTAAATTTTAAATCAAACAGGAACTTCTCCCTCTCCTTCTACCTTTTTCCCCTGACTTGTGCTCTCTCGTTCACTCTCTCATTCTCAAATAAATAAATAAAATCTAAAGAAAAAAATAGAAGTGCATTGGAATTTAGTTGTAGGTCTAAAAAAATCCTTGAGGATGGAATACAGGAGTATGGAGATAAATTTTTAACGAGCAAGAGGAATGAGAAATAAAGAATACACTTCTCAACTCTGCACCCCACCTCCATCCCCATCTGTATATCTTTACAATAAGTAATCCTCATCCAGCTGTATGTGTTGGGCAAAGAAAGGATAGGAGAATGGGGTTGGTGACTTCAAGGCTCTTTACAGGGTCACTTAGGACTCTCTCCTGTAGGAACAATCCGAAAGCTTCTATTCAGCAGAGGCTTTGCTATCAACCCCCGCCCTATGAACAATTTTCCTCTCCACCCATCCATCCTCTAAAAATCACTGGTATTAACACAATCATTATCCTTGAGAAATTGAGGCAGAGACTGCTTTAAATGCCTCCCAAAAAAACTCACCATGAGACTATGGCAGAGATGAAATTAATATCCCTTTATCCCCATTGTACGTCTTCCTATACGACTCTTGCACCATTCTTTCCCTCCTGACTTTGTTGTCTCTCAAACTTCCTTGTAGCCTTAGATATCCAGAAGATAAGGAAGAAAAGGATGACCTGGGAAGATGGAAGTCTGGCTCTACAGTCACTTCTAAGCAGTCCATTGTGACGGGAGCCATGCACGGCGTGCAAGGTCCTAATACCCAAAATTGTACCTCAAACTCATGTGAGGGCCCACATTTTCATCACCTGTGCCCAGTTCTCCCAGTTTATGGCAGTCCTTCCATTTCCCTGAACTATGAGAGGGTTTCATGACCTTGGAGTAGTCTCTATTTTATTGTGTGTAGGACTTTCCAACGTAAATACAGGAAAGTATAGGACACTCTTCTACTTCATTCATTTTTCCACAGAGGATCACATTTTTCGTTAAATATGTATGCGTGGAGGGACTTGCCAGTAGTCCTGTGTCTATGAGTGAGTGACGGGTCTGCATCTACTGCGGTTTCTCCTGAAGGCTTCCTTAAGCTTTGCACAACAGCACAAACAAATGCAACTCTCTACAGTTTCGGAGCAGACCATCCTCTCCGGAGTAGTCACAGACCTCATAAAGCTAATTAGGAACATCAAGAAAACCAGTATTTAGCGAAACCGCCGTTGTGGCCCAACCATCCCGTGTGGCTGAGTGGTCATTTGCTAAATTACTCAGGTAACGACCTGGTCCTGAGTCTTATAGAGAACAAAATAAGGCTAGGGAGCTGAGATGGAAAAAGGAGGTGAGAAGTTTATATAGGGATTAGTTCAAAAGTAAAAGGAAAGGAAAATTAAAAAAAAAAAAAAAGGCAAAGGAAAAGAAAAGCAGTCGGGTGAGATAAAAGGGAAATTACTGATGTGTGCGAAAACACTCCTCTAGTATTTTCCCGCGTGTCCATGTACAAACATGAGAGAGAGATGTGAGGAAATCTGTTTCTTTTTATGGTTGACTCTTCTGTGTGTGTCGTGGGATTTTCTGGCTACATCTGAGCTAAATATTATGGCAAATAGCAGAAGACAGTAGTTACTGCCTCTGATTGTCTGTGAACTGGGTGGGCAGGAATGTTTCATTTCATAAATCATTTCAGCTCGCTGCTCTAATTCCACAGCACGGAGATGCTCAACTCAGCCCAAGAGAGAAAACCCTGCTCTGTGACTTTTCTTCTTATTTCCCTGCTTTCCAGTCCTGATAGATGTCTGGTGCTAATGACCAGGGTTGGTTTTTTGTTTTTTTGTTTTTTTGTTTTTTTTTTTTAAGGATTTTCAAAATCTCTTTATTGTTCTTCTTTTGAAGCAGGTTGTTCTGGTTTCCTATTTTATGTTCTTCCTCGCCGGGGATGCTTGGTACCAAAGCAAGGAGATACCCTGTTTCCTTCCTTCATTTCTGCTTATTTCTAGCACAGTCTCTATCAATGAAATAATGCTATATTATTTTCTTGCTGATTGCTTAATGTTCATAGTTCCAAATTCCAGCCAAGGTCCTGAAGTGGTTTTGCCCTTATTTCAGATTTCCTGCTAAAGACATTCTATTACAGCTTTGCAAATAAGTACCTCCCCGGCCTCCAGTCGCTCTAAAGGTAATTATGCAATTTAAATAAACGCCCTTTGCCAATCCGTTTCCTCCCCTTGAGGAGACCAGGGAAGCAGTTTGCCTCCTAGTTCAGGTTTCTCCTCATTTTCCTTAAATGATCCTTCAACCGAGAGGTAATGTTAGGTAAGTCATCTGTATCGTGTCACCAGGGTAAGCATGGAACACACTTGGTGGGACAATATAAAGCGAGTAAAAAAAAAAAAAAAAAAGGGTTTTGTTTAACAGCTAGTGACAGTGAGTATTGTTTTACAATGGACTTCCTGCTGGGGTGAGAAATTTAAATCAGATCTTGAGACTCTACAATGTGATTAATCCTAACCCAGAGCTGTGGTCTCCTGTCCAGCCAGGAGCTACCCAGTTCCCAACACCATCATCTCTGCCTCATGGGTAAATAGTTAAAGAGCATTTCCCTTCAGTTCTTTGTAGATGCCAATCCTACCTTCTCCCCCAGCATCTTATTTTATTTTTATTTTTAAAAGATGTATTTATTTGACAGAGAGCACAAGCAGGGGGAGCAGCAGAGGGAGAGGGAGAAGCAGACTCCCCACTGAGCAGGGAGCCCGACAGGGGGCTGAGATCATGACCTGAGCCAAAGGCAGGTGTTTCACCCACTGAGCCACCCAGGCGCCCCTCTCCTAGCATTTTAATAAGTCCCTCACATCCATTACTGACCTCATACTTAGAATTGGTCAGTAGAAATTAATCCTCAAACGTCAAATGGAAAGAAAGTACCTTTTATACTTAGACAAAAACTTCTCATTTCTCTTGGTAATAACTGAGATGAACAGAACCCCAGGGGTGCTGTTAACATGTAAACAGCTTCTTGTGCTAAGTGAGCTTTCCTTGGTTTTAGTCCATGGGTTTCCAATTGGATGTTCATAAAAATATTTAATTTGTTTAATTTCTTAATTCCTTCCCAAACCATGAAAATCACACTATACACTTAACCTCTGTGATCTGATTTCAAGAAATGATAGAAAATCACGTTTATTAGTGTGAGATTAATGAGATTTCCTGTATATCTTGATTTAAGAAAAAAATGTTTGGGGGCAGCTGGGTGGCTCAGGTGGTGGAGCATCTGGCTCAGGCTCAGGTCATGATCTCAGGGTCCTGGGATCGAGCCCCCCATCGGGGTCCCTGCTCATCGAGGAGTCTGCTTCTCCCTCTGCCTCTGTCTCCAGCTCGTGATCTCTCTCTGTCTCTCTCTGTGTCAAATAAATAAATGAATAATCTTAAAAAAAAGAAAAGAAAAGAAAAGTGTCTGAATTAAAGCAATGTAAGACTGAATCCCTAGACAAAAACTAGGAGATAACAGTATTGGATTCAAGTAGGAAGTTACATTTCTGAAATACTTCATTTAATTAAATTTAAATAGTTTGGGTAAGCATGGACCTGCATAATTAAAGATGGAAATTCTTTTTTTCTTTTCCAGAAATGTCACTTATTCTTTAAGTCTCTCCATGGAATCCACGGTTTGAAATATCTTTTATCTACTAAACAGCACTTATTATTTTTTTTTAAATTTTTATTTATTTATGATAGTCACAGAGAGAGAGAGAGAGAGGCAGAGACACAGGCAGAGGGAGAAGCAGGCTCCATGCACCGGGATTCCGACGTGGGATTCGATGTCTCCAGGATCGCGCCCTGGGCCAAAGGCAGGTGCCAAACCGCTGCGCCACCCAGGGATCCCTAAACAGCACTTATTAAAGAATAATTCATCTTTTCATTTTCATTAACTGAAAAAAATATATAACTACCATGAAGAAATTTCTTTTTCTTTTCTTTTTTTTATAATAAATTTATTTTTTATTGATGTTCAGTTTGCCAACATACAGAATAACACCCAGTGCTCATCCCATCAAGTGCCCCGCTCAGTGCCCGTCACCCAGTCACCCCCACCCCCACTCTCCTCCCCTTCCACCACCCCTAGTTCGTTTCCCAGAGTTAGGAGTCTTCCATGTTCTGTCTCCCTTTCTGATATTTCCCACTCATTTCTTCTCCCTTCCCTTATATTCCCTTTCACTATTATTTATATTCCCCAAATGAATGAGAACATATAATGTTTGTCCTTCTCCAATTGACTTACTTCACTCAGCATAATACCCTCCAGTAAAGATGGAAATTCTTAATTTAATTATTACAAACCAGAGAAAACAAAACAAAACAAAAAAACAAAAAAACCTTAAGATGAACATAGCACCTGCTGGGTTCATTTGCCCTGCAATTCATTCTCAGGAAACTGATGTGATGAATCACAAAATAGAAATGAATGGATGGTTCAGCTTAGGTTAGGCTTAATCCTTAATCAGAATTCCTGCTTGGGACTTTAGAACACAAACAATAGGAAGCATCTCTCAGCCTCTCTCCCGTGGCAAGGCTGTGACATAGAACAGATCTTCCAGTCACTTAGTGGCTGCCCGAGTCAGGAAGGAGAGGGGAGACTGCCTGCTGCCCCTTATGCCTGTGCTACCCCCACCCCCACTGCTGGGTTCCTTGGGGTTTGTTACACACACCAATATCCACCCCCTAAACCTAAGCTGGTTTGATTGGGATTTCTGTCACTTCCAAGAAATGAGTTCTAATAAAAGAACCATAATATGTATTTTTGCAGACTTTGTAAAAAGAAAAAAAATACACATATAGTTATGCTTATCATATACTTTCTACCTTTTTCTATTGAATTAGGTTCTGGGTATTCCGGGAACATGATCCCATGAACAGGAAATTTAGTTAAGGAAACTATGAGTTGTGGAAAGAAAATATTGCCCTTCCCAAATGATATAACTTGCAGAGAGGAGCATTTCACATTCATCTTCACTTTCCTGAGTCTCTTATTTTCTCTTTTATTGTTAGTTGTGTTTCCCGACCCCCTTCACACCAAAGCAAGAATACCCACCATAGGTACAGTGGCCTAAGGGCAGCTTTTTTAGGAAAAGAACCTGGAAGGGCAGAGTAGACCAGGATTTGAAAAAAAAAAAATGTAAAAAAAAAAAAAAAAAAGACAAGGGAGGAGAAGGAAAAAGGTGGCACAGAAGCGACGAGGGGAGGCAGGTAGTAGACACACAATGTACAAACTATTTTTTCTTCTGAATTGCTATAAGCTATATATCAGCTATAATATGCTGCCCATTTTGGGTTTCCTTGGCTACCTTCCCCAGCTCTGGCCAATTTGTAGGTGTACATGGTTGTGCAAGTGCATCAGGGCACAAGCAGTGGGGTAAACAGCTTCTTGTGCTAAGTGGGCAGAAGGGTGAAATGTGATCGGAAACTCAGCTACCAACTGTATGGATTTAAAAGCCAGAGAAAGTGCTCTGCAGTTATTTCGAACCAATGGTGCTCGACAGAGGTTTCCGATGCACAGTAGCACTGACCTTCTCTTGACCGAGGACAGGGGAGAAAAGAAGCAAGGGGTTTGCTCCATGGTACTTGGTGATTTTTAAGCCTCGTGCTTTTGATTTTCTCCAGTGTCTGGCTAAATGGAATAACAACAGAAGAAAATTCTATTTTGAAATATTTTGCTTTAATGATCTTATAATTAGGGTTCAAGTTCTTTGAGATTAATGAGGATGTAATTCCTCCTGATGAAAAGGGTCCTAGTAGTGGCAGTTGTAACGGTGGTCCTAGTTAAAATTGTGAATAATAGGAAGAGCTAACTCGGAATAAGCACACATGTGCCAAGCACCATGCAAAGAGTCGTAGATAAGTTATTTCATGTAAACTCTAGGGGATAAGGTCTGTCTTATTCCCCTCATTTCACCCATGAGGAAAGAGACCCAGAGGTTGGTAGCTGTAGTCATGGCAGTTATACTTACGATGGCGGTCGTAGTTGTGGCGACTAACATCTCCTTAGTACTCGGTATTTGACAACAAAAGCTCAAGTGTTGTCTCATTAAATCCTTACAAAAATACCATAGTCAAGACCGATGTATCTATTTCTATGTTCTGGGGATTATAAACTTCTTTCTTTCTCCCTTGTTAGGAAAAATAAGAGCACTGCATTAAATTCACTCGTCAATGACACAACTCATTCAAAATTTAGAAATATTCAAATGTAAAATTAAATCTATCATTAGGCCAAGGGATAAGGTACTATTTCTGCCCTCAGATAGAGAAACTGAGCCTTAGTGATTTTAGAAACGTGTCCAAATTCACACACACTGCCCTACTACCAAGGCTGGGATTTAAACCCAGGTCAGCCCAGCGTGGAATCTGCATACAGCTGCCGTGGTTTTGAGAAATCAGAAGGAGTGTCTCATATTTACCTTGGTTCTCTGTCTCCAGTGCAAAGCATCAGCCAGAAAGAGTTAAGGAAAGGAGTCAGGGGCTCTATCTTCACAATTTCTTGTATCCATAAACTTATAAATCAAACGGATATCCCAAATCGAAATGAACAGTGAATTGCAGGCAGCCTCTGTGGCCCATTACTCCAGAATCTTTAAACACAAGTTCTCTCAGTAGCAAGATTATTGCCTGAATAATTGACTCTGCTCTCCACTTCCCCTTGCCTTGAAAAGTCAACAATTAACTGGATGTCTTGGCTCTTTGCCTAATTGAGCAGTGATATTTCTAAGACATAATCTCCATATTGTGACAGTCATTTCTTTACCAGTATGTAATGCCACAAACAAAGACGGTTGGGGAAGTTAAATAATAGTGTTTGGGTGTAGTTTTAGTTATGCCATGCCACTTTGTTATATGACCCAATTCTGGCTAACATTTTCTCAGGCAGTTATTTCCTGTGCATTTCCGGAGGTATCCACAACCAGCCTTTTTTTTTTTTTTTTTTTTTTTTTTTAAGAGAATGGTAGTTAAAATAATAGAGCTTTTAAGGAATCAGAAGTTTAGTGATTAGGATTGTGGCCAGTGGGTCTATTTCCTGCTATCTGTGAGACTATAGAAGGTAAAATTCCTTCCTAATTATTGCAAAAACAAACATCCTTGCAATTTTTTTTTTCTCTCTCTCTCTCTCTCTAGCAGATTGATAAGGGAAAGGCTCAGCAGAACACAGCGCTCCAGAAACAACTGGATGCCATTGTGCTTTAAGAGAAACAAAACAGGAAACCAACCAAGAAAACCAATCTTGATTTCCTCACACAAACAGACAGGAGAAACATGTTTGGATAGTGTGATGCAATCAAAGGTTTGCTGTATCACAACAAAGAGGCCTGCATATGATCAAACTTCTGAACATTCTCTTACAAAAGATATTTGGATCCAGTATTATTTATTTTCCTATAGATCTTGAGTGAAAAAGCGTAGATCTTTAGAAGGAGCTGGTTCATAATGAGGAACAGTTTCGAGCACACACAAGATAAAAGGGCTCAACATTTCAAACTAACAGAGCTCAAGTTTTGTGCCTGAAAGGGCAATGAGATTTTATCAAAGTGAACATGAAAACATTAACCATGTCTTTATGTCTTTGGGAATGCATAGGACGGCAACGTCTCTTTTTTCTGGGACTCCAACCTTTCTTATGTATAAAGAAACGCCAGCTTAATAAGAATTATATCCAGTTCATTCAAGCTTATTATCATTGTGCTGTCCCAAACTTTCTCCTGCTCCATCCCCTCCTTCAGCATCATCTTTTGCTGATAACTCATGCCACCCTTGAGCCAGACCCAGGGGACTTGGATGGTCTGTCCTTGAGTATGGAACAGCAACTATGTAGCACTGCTGAGATAAGGCTTAGATATGCAAAAAGATTTCTAAAGTTGAGGTGATAATTGAAGAGTAATAAGGATAACGAATGTCAGTGTCATAATCTTAGGGGATGAAAACTGTCGCCCTTTATGCATGTCGGGTAGAATCCTGGGTGTCACGGTTGTGTTGGTGTAGCACAGACTTGGTTTTCAGGCCACCCAGCCCTTGAGCTTCTTCCTCTTGGTGACCACAGACCCACTCTCCCCCTGAGGAACCACCCTTTCCTCTCAGCACGGGTGCTTGGAATAAGACTTACACATGCTGAGAATCTGGGGACCAGCACAGGACCTCGGCCTACACCAGGGTTTTTGTTGATTTGTGGCTTTTCACTGATCGACACAGTGTCTGGTACATAAAAGAAATTTAATATTGTTCTGGGATTTTAAGTAAAGAGGAAGATGCATGTTCTACTCTAGGAACATTCTAGTAAAGAAAAAATAGATAAAGAAAAAGCAACATGAGCTTTTGAAGACCAGGTGGAGGAATTCGAATCATAAGGTCCTTAACTTGTGCTTGTCCTACTCTGAGGCCATTAAGGGGCCCTGGACCTGTGTCTCGCTTCATGTCAGTCACAATGGCTCTGCTTACTTTGCACTATGAAGGTATCCCCTGGCCCTGAAACTGGCCCTAAAGCATCTCCTTTCCTCTGCTGTGCGGCATCTGCGCCCATCTCCTGCAGCTGCTGGCGTTATGCTCTATGGTGCCTTCCCACAGGTCACGGGGGGCGTTCACCGGGAAAATGCTGCTGCACATTATCAATGAAGGAATGGGAACTTCATCAATCACGAGGAATGTTTCAATGCCCCTGGTCTTATAAAGCCAACAGGAATCTTCTACTGTGAATCTTAAATTGACTTGCAGAACACAAGTTCACCGGGTGTGGGAATCCTTTCTCTGAACAGGGTCTAGCTAGGAAAATACTATGCAGGTCAACTTAATTGTTTATTGAGTGTTGCCTAGTGCTATGCTTATTGATTTGGGGACTTAAAAGAAATGTTCCTGTCATTCATACCTTAATAGTTCAAACCTTTGACACCAGAACAAATGAACCAAAAAAAAAAAAAAAAAACAAAAAAAACACCCCAAGTCAACAAATGATACAGTACATTGGTGGCCTCTAATGTTTATTTGTGGGACTGATCAGAGCAATTTAAAAAATTAATTGAATATAAAAGGTAAAATTCTCTTTAATTCTTGTTTATCATAAACAACTTTTATAAATAATCAATTTTTATTACAAACGTTTTTATATTATAAACAATTTTATCTTTTATCCGACATAAATACTAGTTATATGTTATAACCATTTAATATATTGATTTGTGACAGTTAATACCTTCTCCTGAAATGTGAGTGTCACATTTTTAAAGGAGATTACCAAAGAAATAAGAGAGATCACGTTTTATCTAATTTCACTGAAAGTAATACGTGATCCAAGGTTATAGCCACAAAATGGCAGGAAGTAGATGCCATTGCCTAAAATTCTCAAGTTACGGAAGGGGAGTCAAAAATGTAAGAACTTGAAATCACATTTTTAATGTAATCTAGACTATCTGATTGTTGACATTTGTTCAGTAATTACCAGCACAGATTACTTTAGTTTGTACTCTGATGATCAGATTCTGAGAACACTGTCAGAGGACTGACGCTCACTCCTCCTCCTCCCCGTGCTTCTGTACTTCGGATTCTTCTTCATCCCTCTTTCATGCTAACTCCTTCCCACAATGCTCTTAATAGAAAGTCATAAAAATAACTCTGTTTTTTTTTTTTTTTTAAAGATTTTATTTATTTATTCATGATAGTCACACAGAGAGAGACAGAGAGGCAGAGACACAGGCAGAGGGAGAAGCAGGCTCCACGCACCGGGAGCCCGACGTGGGACTCGATCCCGGGTCTCCAGGATCGCGCCCTGGGCCAAAGGCAGGCGCCAAACCGCTGCGCCACCCAGGGATCCCAATAACTCTGGTTTTAATGAGGTTTTTAGCACAAGGTTTCATCCATACTTTTTAGGAACATCCCTTCTTGGCAGAAATGTTCTACCCATGTTCTAGAAGAATCAGCTATGCTGATTAGAGAACCTATCACTCCTGACTCTCACTAGGTTACTCCAAGTTAATAGAAAGATGTTCCAGGTACAATAATAAAACTCAGATCAAATGTTCAATCCATGAGTGGATTTATAGCACATGAGCCTGAGGGAGTTTCTTTGTTTTCTCTGGTCTCCTATGGGGTGGCTTCTGCAGTCATTCTCACGTTACATACTCACTTTCTTGGTGTTCTCACTCATCTTTACCGGATTATTCCAGCTAGTTCCTGACATACAACATTCTAAACCCTAGAACTAAACGTTTCTCCTTCAATCTGCTGCTTTTTTGAGCAATTGAAAGTTGTAACTCTGAAATTCAGTGGAAATGACAAACTTCCCATAAAGAATCTCATGTCTCCCCTACTCAACTGTCGGGACCACAAACCTTCAGAATCCCCCTCCAATTATTTTACTTCACGTGTATCTAGAAACACCGACTAGTTCTCTCCTCTCCAAGGACGCTAGAGAGAAGATTGTCATTTTTTCTAAGAAGTTTACAGAAAGCCCTATGAGGAATAAATTCAAAACTCTGGCCACATATTTGCGTGGTTATGGCAGTGACAATTAGCAGATAAATGAGTCACCAGTTGGCTTATGTCTTACTTGCAGCACGCCTACGTGGCACAATTTGATAGTCACCGAAAAAAAACATTGTGTTGGTCTGCCTAGTGTATGAATTACTGCAAAATGGGTGACCTTGCAAATGATAATGCAGTTAGGGAAACAGCTTTCTCCTCAAAAAAAAAGAAAAAGAAAAAGAAAAAAGAAACAGGTTTCTCCTCTCTAAAAAATGCAATGAACTCTGAGACTAAACTTGTGCCCTTAAGAGATGTATGTGTGTGCACACGCACCCACATGTGCATGCCGACAGATCTGCCTATCAAGAACAAGATTAAAGAGGAGCTTTTCAAGGGGACCACAAGGGAGTGCTCTGTGGGATTTGGAGTGCCAAAGGACATGGGGAGAGGTGTATCAGCCCAAACTGAGGAGCTTAGTCCTGGGGAAGTGTCCTTTGGGAGGTAGTGGGGTCTGGAGGACAACCAGCGGCGGTGGGCCTGGGTTTGCAATCCCTCAGGGTGCGAACTCACAGACAAGACTTAACAGAAATGAGAGCTTTCCCAGAAAGCTCAAACCTAAGCTCAAGCAAGTGAATTCAAGAACCGAGGATCCTCTTGAGACTGTCTTCACTGAGGAGTATCCAGCTTCGTGGGTGTCTTTATATTAGACTTTGCAAAAGTTGTAGTTACTTAGAAACTCTTCTTTCATTTTCTTCCTTCAACACCCTAAGTCCCTGCAGTTAGTAAACCCAGCAGGGAAGTTTGATACACGTCAGCAATGCCGTGAGACAGGGATGTGGCCGCTGAAAAATGAATCCAGAAGGGAGGATGTCTTTAGGGCGGGATCTACATTCTTTTTGAGGGGGATCACACGCAGATGTGGAAATCTAATGAAGTAAAGCTCCTTCCTATTTACTGGTGCTCATTTCCTGATATACGTCGTCGTATCTAGTTCTCTGAGATGCTCTACAACATCTTATCTGTGTGCTTTATTATTTTGAAAGCATGACATATGAAGCTTAGGGAAATTGGTGGCTTTCCCCAAGTCCCAGAATTGGAAAGAAAATGGGAAAGAATGGCATAATCTTGGTTTATTCAGCCCCATTCCCTGTTTTTTCATAACACTGTGATTATGTTTTAGTTTGGGAAGAGATTTACAAATTACATTCATAGTTATTTTAAATTGTTCTGTTTCCTATATGATTCTAGGTCTTGCATAAGTTACATTAGTGACCTTTTTTTAAAAAAAAATGTTTATTTGAGATAAAGAGAGAGAGAGAACAGGGGGAGGGACAGAGGGAGAGACTCTCAAGCAGACTCCACGCTGAGCATAGAGCCGAACTCAGGCTAGATCTCATGACCCTGAGATCATGACGTGAGCCAATACCAAGAGTTTGATGCTTAACCAACTGAGCCACCCATGTGCCCCACATTAGTGAGCTTTAAATCTAGATAGTTTACAAAAACAGGTAAATCCTTATACAAGTTCAAAAATAAAGTAGATCAAAATCGATTCGATTTTTAAATTATTTACTCCCTCTACTGGTGACTTTTTGAAGTGATGTAAGTGCAATAAAAGCAAGTTGAGTGACTTCCTTACATCAAACTCTCAAGACGGAATTAATATTCTGTCTATGAAACTATATATTTTATGAGTTAGCATACTGTTACCACATTACCACACCTCTTTCTTGCTATTGTTATAGAAATTCTTTAAAGATTTGTTAACTTTTTTGGAAAAGAAAATTTATATTTGTTAGAAAATGAGTTTCTTCTATAGTTAGCCAAATATGATTTATGTTTGTTTAATTTCGATGTTTTTATATTTTTCTAAAATTTTTTTTTTGAGAGAGAGAGCGCACAAGTGGCAGGGGGAGTAGCAGAGGGAGAGGGAGACTCTCCACAGAGCAGGGATCCCAACATTGGACTCGATCCCAGGACCCTGAGATCATGACCTGAGCCAAAGGCAAATGCTTCACTGACTGAGCCACCCAGGCGCCCCTGTATTTGTCTTCTGATATGTGTATGAGTTTTTGCTTCTAACTATGTGATGAGTTTTAGGTTGAACAGGTTGTGAAATAAGGATTCAGGTAAATGATACAGGCTCATGACAGGTTTAGAGGTAGGAAAGAGAACTCGATATACCAAGGAAAAGAAGATGAACAGAAAGTTTTAAGAAAAGGAGTGTGAGTAGAATCTAGCAATATGGATAAGTCGTAAAGCTTCAGTCTCAGCCAAATAAATAACTCATGTCCCTCCACATCCAAGGGACACGCAGGAGACGTTGGGGCATCAGAATGTATGCATCTCCTCAACTGAACTGACTTCTCAGTGGTAGTGTATGATGACCAACAACATTTTATAGTCTTACTCTATGTGTGTTTGTGTTGCGGGGCTATAGGTGTACTATGGTATGTATGTGTGTGTCATACGTGGTGTGCATGTGGAGTGGTGTGTGTTGGTGGAGTGGGTGTATGCGATGTGTGGAATGTGTGTGCTGTGAATGTATGTGATATGGGGTGTGCATGTCGGGTGTGTGTGTGGCATGGGGGATGCTGGTGTGTATGTGTGTAGTGTGTGTGTGTGTGGTGTGTGCAGCATGTGTGTGTTCATGAAGAATGCATATGATGTGTGTGGTGTACATGTGTTATGTGTATATAGTATGTGGTGTGTATGTGAGGTATTTGTGTGATGTGTGATATGTGTGTGGGGTGTGTGTGTGTGTTAGTGGAGTGTGTGTGAGGTGTCTGGTGTGGGTGTTGTGTGTATGTGGTATGTGGCGTGTGTGCAATGCGCATGGTGTGTGCGTGTGTGGTGGTGGGAGGAAGAGGAAGGCTGTATGAGGGGAAGTGCCGCGTTCCAAGTGTGTGGCACAATTGGAAGTGCTGTGACACAATTGTGTCATTTCTGTGGTTTATCCAGACTTCAGTAGAATGAATTAGGATATAAAAATTGCTCACCTGTGGCCAACTTGATGTCCTAGAAAGTTTATGAAAGCTTTGCCCCGTGGCTTCCTAGGCTCACAGGAGAGGAAAGTGTTTCTCTGCCCTGCGCTGGATACTCCTCAGTGATCTCAGAAGGCGTCCGGTGAGCGTAACCGTGTCTCAAGCTACTACAAGTACACAGACACTCGTTTTATGATTTTCCCCTTATTGTGGCACATTTGAACCTACGGCGTGTGGGTACTACCAACACACCGTGTCTTCTTGACCTTCACAGCTCTGTAAACATTCCTAACAAAGTATTTTCTTTCCCACTTTGCAAGTGTTAATAACACAAAGTCATAGAAAGAGCTCTGGCGTGGCACCCACAGACTGACTGAATGAATGATGGCACACTCCATGGCAACCATGATTCTCGCCTAGAGGTTTAGTTTTTTGGTCAAGAAATTGGCAATTTCACAGTCATTTTCAATTGTGATGTCTTTTTTCTGTTTTCCATTCTTTCTAGACATTCTAATCTAGGAATTAGACTTCTTCACCAGGCATCTTAGTAAACGTTGCAACCAAATCAAGTACGAAATACAAATAGTTGTTATGCATAACAGGGAAAGTAGATTTGCATGACTGTTGGAAGCTGAGGACTGAGTCCTGTAGACTTGGGATGGAATCCCGGCCAGCCATCCACTTCCTGGCCATTTTGCTTTCAATAAGTTAATTAGTTATATATGTTGTATAATGTGTAAATGATTTGATGTGCATAAAATACCCAGACCAGTGATTGGTACAGAAATAGTAATACTCAATTACTATTATCATTATTATTATAGAAGAACATCAACTCCATTCATAAGTTATAGAAAGTTGAATGAAAATTAGCCCCAATGTACAACATTGCACTAGACAAATTAGCAAAACTTTGTTTGCAAATGACGACGCTGTCTGATAAGATAGGTAGCCTTGCCTGTGAGACACCTGATTCTTCTAAAAAAGCAACATAACAAGGAAAAATACTCTGTTTCTTGGCCTAACAACTATATTTGTCATAATATACCCCAAGATTAAAACCAAAGGCAGCCAAGAAGCTATAAAAAGGCACATTCACAACATAATAACTTGGGCTAGAGAAAAATTGGAGACAGACTGAATGTCTAACAAGAGAAGAATGTTAAATAAAATGTGAACATTACAGTAAAATGAGATAGCATACAGACGTTACAATGACATTTCTGAAAATGCTTTAATGTGGTCATAAAAAGTTTATTAAAGTGTCCTCTAGCCCATGCATGGGTTTAGCATGGGCCCCAAATTAAGTCTATCAGAGCAAAATGTTCCCTTATCTTGGTAACAGCTTCGAGGGTGTGCCCCTGGCTAAAGCAGGCCCAATTAGAGCACACTTTTGAGCTGTTGTTGGAAATGTTGGAACAAAACTCTCTTCTTAGATGCAGGAAAAGAGCCTCTTTTTTGGCTACTTTGGGGAGAGGGTATGAAGCCTGGAACCGAAGCTGCTGGATTTGGTGCCACACCTGAGCAGAGTTAGTATGAAGATAAAGCCTACAGAAAGAAGCAGATCTCAGAGAAATAGAGGCACATGCAACCAAAGCCCGGTTGAATCTCTGGTTTGTGCTCAAACCCACCTCATCCTCGGGACGTTTCAGTTCTATAGGCAGTAATTTCCTGGCTTTGTTTCAGCCAGATTAAGTCGGGTTTACTGACCCTCGAAATATAATAAATTCTAAGTGATATGCTGTGTGTTATAATACAAGGAGGGGGAAAAAGTATGAATCAACATTGTATTACACGGAGTGTTCTCAATTGTGCATATTCACAGAAAACACTGGTAAATACATAAGATATCTATTTGATGATCATATATATATATATATATATATATATATATATATATAGGTATTTTTTACCTTTTTACCTTTTCATGAATTTTTCCAGATTTCATAATGCTCATATATATTACATTCATTATCTAAGATAAAATACTTACCAGGTTTGGTGGTAATAGGGTACAGTAATAATATAATATTTTTCTTCTGAAGCATTATGATACACACATAGATAAGTAAATAATTCACTTCTGGTCACAAACAAGATGTTTAAGATAATTATTCTGGGAGCTAATCTTCTCTTTCCTTAAAGCTATTTGCTATAGATGAAGGGTTCAGACAGACCATTTTATTTGATTAAAATTTGAATGGTATACACGTTTAAGTGGTATTAGGGAGACAGAAATACCCCTTTTAAATTGTGCAGTGGGCCAGTCAGCCCGCATAGTCCGGCCAGCCCTGACAAGTCCTTACTGGGAGCCCCATTCCTGGTGCTGAATCAAAAGTTAACATTCGGAGTAGCATTTCACTATGTGTTTTCATAGATGGTTTTATGACTCATCAGCAATTAACCATTCTGACATCCTTTAAGCTTTTTTTTTTTTTTTTTTTTCATGCAGGGAAACTAAATCTACAATTCTAAAAGCAAAAAACAAAAACAAATCCCTTTTTATAAGGTCAGATTTTCAAACAATAGCAATGGTATTTCTTGTTCCATTCTTATTTGCCTATCTATGATAGGAATTTTTTTCACGTCTAAATCTTTTCCTTTTGACCTTAACAGATTTCATTTCAAGAATCTTGCGTTGAAAAACATCCTTAAAGAAAGATGTTTGCTTGATTAGAAAAGCATATTATCAAAAGGCAGTAAAAACAACTAAAAAGCAGCCCGCATACGCAGTATTGCCCTGAGTCTGCAATGAGTGTGTGAAGAGTGATTTAAGTCCCCTTTCTCAACTTGAGATAACAAGATGGAAAATGGGAATGGACTGGCAATATACTGCTCAGGCACACACTGAAGGGGGTCCTAGGCCTTCTAAAGTCTAGGTCAAGCTCCCAAACACGGAAACCACAGAGAGTTAATGATAATTGAGATCATATGTTTCTTATCAAAGCTTCCTCAAGAAAAGCAGCTTAAGGGAAAATTCATAAATATGTGTCTTGACCGCAGTCTACCAATCCCCTTCCGCATTGGTGCCTTCGGCTAATTTGTTGACTTAATTACCCAAGGCACAGGAAGGTTAAACAGAGTGATAATCTGATTTTCTCTGATTGCTGATCACTGCAAAAAGTGGCCCATAGGATGCAAAAATAAACCTAGAACCTTAGGCTATGTCAAATGGAGAGGTGAGGCAATTATCTAGATAATTCAGGCTAAGTTGACTGTTTACAGTAATCAAGTTATCTGGATAAGTACTCAACCTACACTCTGTCTACCGGAAAGCAGTTTTAATCACATCATGGGGTCTGATTAAATGGGTTGTTTGTTATATCTAAATTTAGTGTGAACTATTTATGTTTTAATAGTCAAATTCATAAGGAAAAAACTATCACACTATCCTGTGAAAATATCCCAAATGATAGGGATAACATTTTGTCCAAATGAAGAATGAGTGCTTATCTTTATGTAAGTGGAAAACAGGAGACCACAGAAAGGAAATAACACATGGAAAAAATAGATTTACTGTGTTGAATCTAATGTGAAGGCCTGTATAAGAAGTGAGGTAAGAGAAGTTAAAGATGGTATAAGAAATGGGAAGTTGTCCCAGACCATATCCATTGGAAATCTATATTCTGATGATCTCTGATTGTCAAGGAGCATGAAAAAAATCTTTAAATGAAGGAAGAAAATCAGTTACCTTTTTTTGTTGTTGCTTATGAAATACTTGCTCACATTAGAAGTTTTAGAGAATACAGAAAATCATACCAAAGTCACAATCCAGACAATATCACTCTTAATGTTGTTATGAATGTGCTGTACTGTGTAATAATATACGGTGCTATGTGAGCCTCTGGATCAAACCTGGCATAATTTTTAATTACATAGGTCAATTTAAAAATTGGAATTGTACTGCACATACTGTTTTGAAGCATGCATGTTTTGCTAGATGATATTTTAGGTGTCTTCCTATGTCCATAAAAATATAAATATAGTATCATTTTAATTCTCTTATATGAGCTCAACATAAATCTAACCACTATTTTTGGACATTTAAATTGTTTCCAATTGTCTTATAAACAACTCGTGTTTGAAAACCATGCACCCTTGCATACTTACCTGATTTTTCCCCCTGTGGATGAAATTCCTTGAAATGGAATTGCTGGGTAAAGGAAATGCACATTTTTATGGCCTTTGATATATATCGGTCAACTGAATATCATACACTTTTAGGACTTCTTAATGGCACAAGCTGGGTACAAGAGTGCTTGTTTTCCTATAGTCTGTCATCCCTAAGTAGACATCTTTATTTAAAATTATTTTGTGGTTTTGCAATTTGATACATATAAAATTCAAATTTTGGCTATCTTCTTTGATTTTTTTTGAAAATGAATTATGTTATAATTTATTTTCTATTTCTATTGCTTCCTTTGTGAATGACCTACATATATCTTTCCATGTTATTTTTTCCTTTTGGAATATTTTTTCTTTTTCTGATTTATAAGAGTTCATTATCATAGTCAGAACATCAAACCTTTATGACTATTTTGCAAATAACTTTCCCAATTTTTCATTTGCCTTATAATATTTTACTTATGTTTTTCAGCATAAACGCTTCCCAAATTTATATAATCAAACTTATGAAGTTTTCCTCAGCGGTATCTCCCTTTACTTTTTTCTTAGAATGTCTTCCACTTCTAGATTCACACATATATATTTTATGCAGCCCATTTTATTATTATTTTAAAATTTAAATATTTAATCCATTTGGAAGATAAAGTTCATCATCAAGAAAATAAAACTACAGTTAAGGTAATTCTGATTCTACTGGTTGTGATTTTCCTTCTGGTTCTTCAAAAGTTGATTTGATACACATAAGATAGGCACATCAAGGCACACAGGTCCTTCCTGGGGCACCACTGAAGCTGTTGTGGGGATCTCAGAGAATACTTAGCTCAAAGACTGAAATTCAGAACACCTAGCATGAAAGAAAAATCACAAAAAAGTTCCAAGAACAAACATCAAGTTCTGTGCAAAGAATTAAAAATTAAACTTGCATGCTTCCATGAATATGGGATGTTAGAAGACAATGGAGCAAAGCAATCTAAATTCTGACATAAAATCATGTCCAACTAGAGCTTTCACTCAGCCAGACTAGCATTCAAGTCTGAGCACAGAATAAAGATTTTTTTTTCATACAAGAAGAGATTCAGACATTTTGCATTTTGTGGATATTTTCGTAGAAAGTTATGTGAAATGTTTCAGCAAAATGAGAGTAAAAAATAGAGTTCATTTGATCTAAGAAGCAAAGGTTTCAACCCAGAAAAAATTGTAATGGGAAGATCTAGTTAATGACTGAACAGCAGGGCAAGGATAGCCAGCTGACTAGAACAGAGGAAGGGAGGGATTTAGGAGGAAGGTCTGTAAGGAAAAGATTGTATATGAAATGACCAATGGAAAAAATGATAGGTTAGAGAATTGTAAGGAAAAAATAGTTCATGATAAAGGCAATTATTGAAATGAATTAAATAGAGAACATTAGAAATTTTTAGAACAAGAAATTTTTGTTTCAACCAAAAAACACATTCAAATGAAGCATAATTTTAAGCAATTGATGAGGCATAAGAAAGAAAAGTTCATGTGGCACTAATGCTGGGAACAGTCTCCTTTGATTTGCCCAATAGTAGTGGCAATGGAACTGTAAATCGAAAATGTAATTCTAGAGTGTGACTTAACCCAATTTATCATACTATTTACATGGTCATAATAGTGAAATCCTACGATCACTCTCCAACTTTTAGAGCCAAATTTATAGAAAAGATGTATATCAAGACTTTATGTAGTTGTCAGGTGGAATGAAAGTGCTCATAATTTTGATAATGTACAAGTAAAAATGAAGTTGATTAAAAAAATGGGAAATAAAGAGAGGAAAGGAAATTAAAACAGTGGGAGTGCTAATATCTTTATCTTACAAAGTAAAAATCAAATACTCTGGAAATTGATGGAATAAGAATCAGAAAAGGACAAAGATTATATGGCCTCATTCATTTGGAGAATATAAAAATTAGTGAAAGGGAATAAAGGGAAAGGAGAGAAAATGAGTGAAAATATCAGTGAGGGGAACAGAACATGAGAGACACCTAACTCTGGGGAATGAACAAGGGGTAGTGGAAAGGGAGGTGGGCGGGGGGTGGGGGTGACTGGGTGATGGGCACTGAGGAGGGTACTTGGCGGGATGAGTACTGGGTGATATGCTATATGTTGGCAAATTGAACTCCAATAAGAAAAAAAAGAAGAATCAGAGCTCTAAGTATATTAAAGATCATAAAGGTGACCAATAAAAAAACAATCAAGCAAATTTTAAACATTGATATGAATGAATACCCAAATGGGTGGAATACAGCAAGTGAGTAAGATCTTTATTATCCATGTCAGAGAATCAATAGGTATTGTCTAAAGTAAATAAAACAGTAAACAGAAATCAAACTTGTATAGCCGCAACCGCAAGAATTAAAAACAGAAACAAATTGCAGGCTGTGGGCAGAGAGAGTGGCTGTGGTTTTTTATTATAAACTTTTCTGCAATGTTTGATTTATTATCAAGTGCCTATAGTTCTTTGGTAAAGCTCAGATCTAAAAATAAGAAAAGAAAATGTATTGGAAGGGTCTGAGAAAATCATTGGCGTGTTCTGAGAACGTGTTGCAGTCTCAAAAAGTGTGTCATTAAAACATGTAAAAACTTTGCTGATTGAAAGGTATACAAACTGGCCATGCAAATGAAGTAAAGGGGAGTGGGGCTTAACTGAGGAGTTTGACAGCCGAATGGCAGTAGCAGATAATTCTCCAAATTTTAGCTGAAAGCATGGATGTCCAGAATGAAGACTATTTCCTAGGCTCCCTTGCAGCTAGTGATGGTCTCGTAACTAAGTTCTGGGTAACTGTTTGTGAATGGGAATGATGTGTACAATACTCAAAATTGAGTCTCCATGGAAGACATGTGCTCATCACTTCCTCTTTTCTCCCTTCCAGCTGCCAGCAACAAATTATGAAGAAGAAAGGCAAGATTGGAAAGATTAAGTTCCTTGTTCAAGATCATCAGCAGTGAATAGAAGAGCTCTAAGTAAAACACAGGTATTCTGACACAAATTCTCCTCCAAGCATATAAGTCTGAATATTTTATGGCATTCTCCACTCCTACAATGATTTAGATTCTAATATTAATTTGTCAAATGTGAATTGGCTTTTGGATACATTAGGAATTTACTAAAAAAAGAATTCCTTTTTTACTAGAGGAGTTTATGGACTGAGATATTCAGGTTATCTAATAATACTTATTTTATGATAAGATCTTTTTAAAAAATACTTTTCAAAAGCAAGTTGTGTTTCCAGGTTTTATCAGGCCAAAAATTTATATTGTGATTTTGATTATAATAATAATTAAAACTAGCACACACACTTAAGACAATCTTGAAAGAAGATCACTTTTGGAAGATTTACACCTCTCAGTTTCAAAACTTACTGCAAAGCTACAGTAATCAAGACTCTGTGGTACTGGTAAAAGGACAGAATTATAAATTAATGGAATAGAATTGAGAGAAATAAACCCAACATGGTCAATTAATTTTTGACAAGGGTACCATGGGCATTCAGTAGGAAAGAATAGGCTTTTCAACAAATGATGCTAGGATAACTGGATATCTCCATGCAGAAGAATTAAATTGGATTCCTATCTCACGGAATATTCAAAAATTAATTCAAAATGGAATAAAGACCTACATGCAAGGACTAGAGCTATAAAACTCTTAGAAGAAAACATGAGAGTACATCTTTGAAATCTAAGATTAGACAATATTTTTTTAGATGAGACACCAAAACACCAGCAACTAAAGAAAAAAATAGAGAAGCTGGATAAATACTTCCAAGAATGTGAAAAGAATATCTGCAGAATGGGAGAAAATACTTGAAAATCAAATATCTTGATGACAGGGTGTTATACTATATGTTGACAAATTGAATTTAAATTAAAAAATTAAAAATCTGATGACAGTTTCCAGAATATGAAAAAAAAGCATATAACTTAACAATAAAGGACAAATAACCCAATCAATAAATGAGCAAAGGATGTAAATAGACATTTTTCTTCCAAGATTAGCCAACAAACCCAACAAAAGATGCTTAATATCATTAGAGAAAATGCATATTGAAACCATGAGATACCAATTCATATCCACTAGGATAAGTATAATCAAAATGATAGGTGATTACAGGTGTTGTGAGGATGTGGAAAAATTGGGATCCCGATAGATTACAGGCTGGAATGTAAAATGGTGCAGCCACTTTGGAAAACAATCTAGAAGTTCTTCAAAGACTAAAACAGAGCCTCTATATGCCTCAACAATTCTATTTCTAGGTATATATTATACCAAAGAGAATCAAAAAATATATATTCACACAAAAATTTGTATATGAATGCTCATAGCGGCATTATTCAAAAGAGCCAAAAAGTAGAATCAATCCAAATATCCACTATGTGATGAGTGGATACACAAAATGCAGTCTATTCAGACTCTGGAATATTGTTCAATCATAAGAAAAAATGAAGTGCTGAGTCAGGCTACCACATAGATGAATCCTCCAAAACATGTAAAGTGAAAGGAGCCAATCACAAAAGGCCACATATCATGTGATCCCATTTATATGAAATATCCAGGTTAGGCAACTCCATAGAAACAGAAAATAAACAAGGGTCCCAGGGGATGGTGGCGGAAGGTGTGGATCTAGGTAATGCTGATGGGTATGGAGTTTCATGTTTGGGTGATGAAAGTGCTGTGGAATTAGTGATTACGGGCTATACCACTTTGTTTGTTTACCACTCAGTTGTACACTTTACAAAGGTGAATTTTATGGTATGTGAATTATATCTTTAAAAAACACTCACTAAATACACACACATATTAGGAACGAATTGGCATCTATTACTTTGGTGGTCATTTTATTCTTCCAATCAACTTGAAGGAAGAATTACAGGGGATTCAGGTAAATCAAAGATTTACATTTAATATTATCCAATTCAAGGTCATTTTGTTTCTTTCAGTGATCTTCCTCCCCATTACCATACGCTTTACCTTTTCCTTCAAAACTATAGCACTTTTTCTTTTTTAAACTCAAATGTAATTTGAGAGTAAAAGGTTCACATTAGCTTTAACGGCCACTGGTGTAGACCTGCTGGCACCATTAACAAAAGGGAAGGATTCTGACACTTAGGGAAGACACTCTTATTTCCCTGCTCCTCAAAAAGCCAAAAGTAAGCCCTATTATTAGAGCTAGTAAGACCTGATTCACCATATGATTAATCACCCAAAAGGAGGCAAAAATTCAGCTGGGATTGCACCTAGTGTGTGGGTCAGAGGGCCCTTCCAGAGCTTGTTAAAGGCTTCAAGCTTGTAATTTCCCCTTCTACAATAAACTTCCTTCTAGTGTGCAGTAAAAATGTGAAGTTCAGGTGATGGTTCCTGTTGAAAGTAAGGTGATGGTCAAAATATCAGTCCCGTGAAATGGCAAAAATACATTTTTTTTTTCTTCAAGGACACACCATTCTTCAAATTTCTCAAATGAGATAATGAAGGATAACCCTACATTTTATCCTTTTGATCTTTGCTCTGTTACAATTCTTCTGTCTTCCTGTTTCTTTCAATACAGAAAGAGAGAGAGAGAGACAAAGAGACAGAAAGAGAGAGAGGAAAGTAATGTGGTATTGCAAGGTCATGGTTTAAAAATATCTTGCATTTTCTCTAGGTCTAAAAATATCTATGATCGACTAAGCAACCAATTACTGTACATCCCAAATGCATGTTTTCACAGCTATTTTTAGGGGCAAGATTCAGTCACTACACATCCTGTCCACTCCAAACAACAGACAGACAGGGAGGGCAGCTAATGAGTAGGTAAGCAAATGACAATGTCTCCTTACTTTTGACTTTGCTTCCAAGACCCAAGTGGCTGCCTGGCCGTCTCCACTCTGGCGTCAAGCAGTCCCCCTGCAGTATGCAGACAATTTAAATTATTACAAGGCAATGTTACAAGTATGAACCCTGGCACAAAATAAAGTAATTACATTCAATTAGCAGTCCCCAAAGTGATGGCCCAATACTGAGGGCTTTAGATGTTGCCTTTTGTTGACATACAGAAGCCAGGTAATGAGCCAAACTTCAAAGTGTAAGGAGCTAAATTGCTGCTTAATTAGTGGAAACTAGTTCAGAAAACATGGCAAAAAAGAAAAAAAAAATGCTCACAATTGTATTTTATTGTTGAATTTCAGACAATATGTCACATTTCCCAAATAACAACTACTGAATATCCAAATACAAAAATGATTTTCTGAGGAGAACATCACTGGAGTAAAGATGTTACATGAGTGTTTTTTTTGGGGGGGGGCAGGAATTTATATAATTTGTTGTCATGTCTGTACCCATTTTGAGTTATCTTCTCCTTTTAACAAAAAGCTTTTCTTGTTTGAATTTTTTTTAATTTAAATGGAATTATATCAGATTACATAAATACTTTCTAAATCCACTACTCGTCCCACAAATATCCTTTTGCAGAACGCACTAAGTTTGTTGCTCTGAGGAACCATCCTGGACTCAAACATAGCCAGAAAATTTCTTATAAACTAAGAAATATAGGGGAAACTAACCTGGCTGATTACTAAACCATCATATTTTGGTTTTTTTACATGTGTATTTTTTTCTGTGTATAATTTATTGTCTGAAACAAATTATATGAAACCAAGTGGCATTGCCTCTTTGTGTCTTCAGATGGTTAATCAATAAACAGGTTGAAAAAAAGCAATTAAATCTGAATTTCACTCATTATTGCCAACATACATTTCAGGTGGATCAGACGTTTAAATAAAAAAAATAAAATTAGCAACTATGAGAAAATATGGGTTTAAGGAGAAATGCTGAAGAACTAACCATTATAAGACTGGTATTAAATTCAGGCTATAGAAGAAAATAAGTGAATTTTATTTACTGTGATATTAAAAATTATTGACCTTAATACTTAAAATTCTCTATAATAAGAATAAAAATTTAAAAAGATAAATGACAAACTAAGAAAACATTTTTCATAAGTGCTACAAAGAACTGATCACTTTGCTATATAAAGAGAAACAACAAATTTAAAAATGGCCAACATTTCAATAGAAAAAAAGCAAATGAGCAAAAGATGGAACAGTCAGCAGGAAAGAACAAAATTCTTAAATATATGAGACAATTCTCTACTTCGTTTATATTTAGACAAACGAAATGAAAACTAGGTACCATTTTTTTTTTATCAGATTTGCAATCAAATGATTTAAATGTTTTTTGGCATGCAGGCAACCCGCACAATTGGTGGAACTTGGTTCCATCTATAGAAGACAATTTTGAAATAGTGTCAAAATGTAAAATTCATAAGTCTTTGATATCTAGGAATTTTCCTACATAAGCATAGGACATGTGCAAAGATATTTCTTGCAGTATTATTTATAACAATAGAAAAGCAATGTAGATGTATAACAACAGAAGAATGGTTAAATAGAGTATATGTGGCTCAGTTCAAAGAACTATGCTCACCTATTCCAAAAAAAGGAAAAGGAAGGAAAACTTCCAAATTCTATGAGGCCAGCATTACCCCGATGCCAAAGCCAGATAAAGACAAAACAACAAAAAACGATAACTACAGGCCAGTATCTTTGATGAATATAGATGCAAAAATCCTCAACAAAATACTAGCAAACAGAATCCAACAATACATGAATTAAAAATTTAAAAATTAAAAAAAATCATTCACCATGATCAAGTGAGATTTATTCCTGGTTACACAAGAGTGGCTCAGTATTCACAAATAAACTAGTGTGATATATTGCATCAATAAGAGAAAGGATAAAAATCATATGATCACTTCAATAGATATAAAAAGTATTTGACAAAGTACAACATCCATGCATGATAAAAACCCTTAACAAAGTAGATTGAGAGGAGATATAACACAACATAATAAAGGTCATATATGAAAACTCCACGGCTAACATCATACTCAATGGGGAAAAACTGAGAACTTGTCTCCCAAGATCAGGAACAAGACAAGGATGTCTACTCTCACAACTTTTATACAACATAGTACTGCAAGTCCTAGCCACAGCGATTAAACAACAAAAAGAAATAAAAGGCATCAAAATTGGTAAGGAAGAAGTAAAGCTTTCAGTATTTTCAGATGACATGATGCTCTATATGGAAAATTCTAAAAACTCCATTAAAAAAAAAAAAAACTATTAGAACTTAAAAATGAGTTTAGCAAAATCATAGGATATAAAATCAATGTTCAGAAATCTGTTGCATTCCTGTGCACTAATAATGAAGTACCAGAAAAAGAAATTAAGAAAACAATCCCATTTACAGTTGCACCAAAACCATGAAAATATCTAGCAATAAACCTCAGCAAAGAAGTGAAAGATCTGTACTCTGAAAACTATAAAACACTGATGAAAGAAATTGAATATGACACACAAAAAATGGAGAGACATCCCATGCTCATGGATTGGAAGAACAAATATTGTTAAAAATGTCTCTACTACCCAAAGCAATCTACAGATTTAATGCAATCCCTATGAAGATGCCAAGAGCATTTTTCACAGAGGTAGAACAAACAATCCTAAAACTTGTATGGAACCACAAAGGATGCCAAATTGCCAAAGCAATCATGAAAACAAAAACAAAAACAAACAAAACTGCAGGTTTTTCACAATTCCAGACTTCAAGTTATAGTAAAGAGCTGTAATGATCTCTTGATCATTAATGTATGGTAGTGGCACAAAAACCAGTACCATAACCAAAGGACCAGAATAAAAAAACAAAAAAACAACAACAACAAAAAAAAAACAAAACAAAACAGAAATAAACCATGATTATATGATCAACTGATCTTTGACAAAGCAGGAGGAATACCCAATGGGAAAAATATAGTATATTCAATGAACATTGGGAAAACTGGGCAGCCACATGCAGAAGAATGGAACTGGACCACTTTCTTACACAATACATAAAGATAAATTCAAAATGAATTAACGACCTAAACATGAGGCCTGAAACCATAAAAATCCTAGAAAGGAGCACAGGCAGTGATATCTTTAACATTGGCCATGCCAATATTTTCCAGATATGTCTCCTAGAAAGGGGAATAAGGGCAAGGGAAATAAAAGCAAAATTAACCATTGGGACTTCATCAAAATAAAAAACTTCTGCACAGTGAAGGAAACAATCAACAAAACTAACAGCAACCTACTGAATGGGAGAAGATATTTGCAAAAGACATCTGATAATGGGTTAAAATCCAAAATATATAAAGAATTTATACAACCCAACACCCAAAAAATGAGTAATTTAATTTAAAAATTGGCAGAAGACACAAACAGACATTTCCAAAGAAGACATCCAGATGGCCAAAAGACACATGAAAAGATGCTCAACATCACTCTCATAGGGAAATGCTAATCAAAACCAAAATGAGATGACATCACTTCACACATATCAGAATGTCTAAAATCAAAAAACATAAGAAATAAGTGCTGGTGAGGATGTAGAGGAAAAGGAACCTTCTTACTCTGTTGGTAATGCAAACTGGTGCGGCCATGGTGGAAAACAGTATGGAGGTTCCTCAAAATATTAAAAATAGAACTATCTAATAATCCAGTAATTCCACTACTGGTTATTTACCCAAAGAATATGAAAATACTAATTCTAAAATATATATGCACCCCTATGTTTGTTGCAGCATAGTTTACAATATCCAAAAATGGAAGCAACCCAAGTGTGCATCAATAGATGAATAGATAAAGAAGAGATTTTATATATATATATATATTACTCAGCCATAAAAAAGAATGAAATCCTGACATTTGCAATGACATGGATGGAGCTAGAGAGTATCATGCTAAGTGAAATAAATCAGAGAAAGAAAAATACCATATGGTTTCAATCATACGTGGAATTTAAGAAACGAAATGAATGAGCAACGGAAAAAAAAGAGAGAGAGAGAGAGAAAGAGAGAAACCAAGAAACTGATTATTAACTACAGAGAACACATTGATGGTCACCAGAAGGGAGGTGGGAGGGGGATGGGGAAATTAGGTGATGGACATGAAGGAGTGCACTACACTGTACTAAACACCTGAAACTAATATAACACTACATGCTAACCAGTATGCTAACCATACTGGAATTAAAAGTTTAAAAAGATATAAATAAATAAATAAATAAATAAATAAATAAATAAATAAATAAACCATGCTCTATATGTACACAGATTGGAACTGGACTGGAACTCCATCACACAATGTAAAGTATGAGACAGCACGATGCTTTCAGTAATAGACTACCATTTGTGTAAAAAAGCAATAATACACACCTAAGTATTCTTGTCCATTGCACTGTGTTATGTGTGGAACCTAAAAAGAGATTATAGATACAGAGAGCAGACTGGTGTTTGCCAGAGGTAAGGGTCTTAGCTAAATGGGTGAATGGGGTCAAAAGTTATAAACCCCTAGTCATAAATAAGCCCTGGAGGTGTAGTATATATATATATATATATAGCATGGAGACTGTAGTTAATAATACTGTATTGTGTATTTCAAAGGTGCTAAAAAAATGGATCTTAAAATCTCTCATCACCAGAAAAAAAAAATTGTAACTGTGTGGTGATAGATGTTAACCAGATTTTTTGCAATGGTCATTTTGAAATGTATAAAAATGTTAAATCGTTAGGTTGTACATCTGACACAACATGTCGATTATATCTCAATTAAAAAAAAAAAAGCTTAAAAATAATCCATCTGTGTTTTTAGAACCCCCCCTCAAAATCTACAGATTGGAAATTCTGAAGAATGCTCGAACTCTGTGAGTAATGAATGGTGATTGTATGAACTGTTTAAACCCTTTAATTAGAAAATAATGAAAGAAATTGGTGAATATTTGTTTTAAGTATAACCTCTACTTTCAACTTTGTGTGCCTGATTTCCACAACCTCTACTCCATACTGCGGGGGGGGGCAACAAAGAGAGAACCAAAGAAAGAGATTTAAAACTGTTTGTTTTATAAAGTGGACATGGATGTAAAATCCAGAACACAGTATTGTTTTGCATGAATAATAATAGAAAAAGTCTAATATTCAGTTTATGACTTCCTCTTATTATTTATTTATTTTTTAATTTTTATTATTTATGATAGTCACACACAGAGAGAGAGAGAGAGAGGCAGAGACACAGGCAGAGGGAGAAGCAGGCTCCATGCACCGGGAGCCCGACGTGGGATTCGATCCCGGGTCTCCAGGATCGCGCCCTGGGCCAAAGGCAGGCGCCAAACCGCTGCGCCACCCAGGGATCCCAGACTTCCTCTTGTTTATTTATAAATGGTTATATGGGGTTGACAGCAGCAGCACCTTAAAAGAAATCAGTTTTGTGCCTTGAAGAAGGCACTATTCAACTTCCGTCTTCTTTTATGTCTCATAATTAAGGAAAACAGCTTCCAAGAGTTTAATCCTCTATATACTACCATGATTTCCAAAATCACTTTTCTGGATACTGACAAAAATATCCATTGTCATTTCAAACAAAATATAATATGCATGTAATTAATTGAGTGACTAATTTATATTTCATATAGACATGGATCAGTTGTCTGATTTCCTTGATGTTGCACGAGGGAGAAAAACCATCTCCGAAATGAAGGGGCTAACATCTCTCTTTATTCCCCATCCACACTCTCTTCCCGAAACATCATGGGAAATGGAGGATGACAATCAGAGATCCCAAATCTCTTTCCTTCCCCCAACCTTACCCTCAGAAGAAGTACACTAACTTTAGATCCCTGCTCCTTCTAATATGTCCCAGGGGTCTTTATTACATGGTTTCTCCATGTAGTGGCTTTCCATCACCTGTAAGAATAATCCTCATATACCCTTTGATCAAGAAGTCACAGGTGCAGGAGTCTCTTTTATCGTAATAAAAGCAATAGTACAAAGGATATGTGTATTAAAATCTTCATTTAAATATTATTAAAAGTGGCAGAACCTGGAAACAACGATATCACCAAGAACAGGGGGGAAAACAGTGGTACATTTCTGTGATGAAGTACTATGAATTATGAAAAAGGTGTCAGATATGTATCTACAGATCCAAAGGGTTTGTACATTCGTATTAAAATTTTTAATATGCGTATAACAATTCCATTCTTATAAAAACAAACTTCAACCAAAAACCCAAGGTGAGAAATGTGCGGGTGCATGGTTAGAAGACTGTGGAAAAAGGCTGCAGAATCCACAGCAGACCACTCCCCCCGTCACGTTAGGTGGTGGGAGCACCTAGTTAGGTACCCGTCAGCTGCAGGTCCTGGTGATCCCAATTCAAATTGATTTTGATTTTTGAAACTGAGAAAAAAGATTGGAATAGAAATCTATTCTGGAAATTGAGCCCTGGGGTGATCTGGGGTCAGGGTCTCTGTCTGTGTTCTCTGATTTCTCTGCCTGCTGTCCTTGAAAGTTTGGGGCACTCCTTCTATCTTCTCTCTGGGTTCTTCCTACTGGCAAAATAGCTGTTATAATTCCTTATCTCCTACTGGCACACCCAGGTGGCTGTCCACTTCATCACCTGGGGGACTTTGGAGAGTGAAAGATGGTGTTATTAATACTCCCTCCAGGCCAGAGGCACAAACCAGAACACTCCCAGGCTGGGAGCAAGGGCCACCTTTCACACATCAGAGCGGCCAGGGGAGGAGAGATGGCATTTTCTGTTTCTTTCTTCCTTTTTCTTTTTCTTTTTCTTTTTCTTTTTCTTTTTATTTATTTTTTTCTTTTTTTTAGATTTTGCTTATTTACCTGAGAGACAGAGAGAGCACAAGCCAGAGGGAGAGACAGAGGGAGAGGGAGAAGCAGGCTTCCTACTGAGCAGGGAGCCCTATGGGGGACTCAATCCTAGGACCCCGAGATCATGATCCAAGCTTCACTGACTGAACCACCCAAGTGCCCCCAAGAGATGGCATTTTTACTGGCTTTACCATGAGAAAGAAAACCAGTTTCTCAGAACACCTGAGTGAAGTCCTTCTCAAGATTCACTGGCCTGAGTTGGGTAATGTCTCCGTTTATGATCCAATCCAGTGGAAATCCAGTGGAAATGCCAAATGCTGAGCATATCTTTAAGCCCCTCAGGTATTAGAGAGGTCAATGACCTCAGAACAGCAATTTTAAAAGTGCAGTTAGAATACCTCTGGGGGCTCCCTGAGGCCCATTTTTCATAAAAATAAATTATTTAAAATAAATAAATAAATAATAAATAAATAAATAAATAAATAAATAAATAAATATTTTTGCTAATGTGTGATGGGTGTGTTATTGCTATTTTAAAATGAGTAAGATTATATATATATAAATTTCTGCTCTTATTTCTAAAATGGTAATTATCCACAGATATGCCCCAGATGAACAAAGACTCTTTGGATAGCTCATTAATTTGAGGAATGTGAAGAGGACCCTGAGACCAAAAACGTGGAAACCCTTCCTCAGACCCATTATGCAGACTCCAGGGGCATGGCGAAGGGTTAGCTTTTTCCTGGGCAGGTGGAGATGTCTCAGAGGGAATGGCCATGGACAGGCAGGCAGCACGGGGAAAAGACAGTGGAGAGATGGAGAGGTAAACTGGGAACAGTTTATCAGCATTTCCTTGTTAAATTGTCCCAAAGGAGCATGTGCTACTTCTGAAATTTGGGGAAAATTTTAGTTTTTTAAATTAAAACAATTACAAATAATTAAAGATAATAATGCTTAGTGATTCTCAATCATTACAGCAAAATTAAGGTAAATGTAATCTTCAACCATGACTCAGAACTTTTCAGTAGCTTCAGATGAAGCAAAAAATAAAAACTACCAAAAGGAATTAATTTGATTATGATATTGCACCCAAATCTTATCCTAGGCATTTTAATATAATCTGAGTAAAAACTACCCTAGTTTTTACATAGTAATGGTAATATTTACTACATATTTAAAGCAAATTTTGCTTTCAAGTCCAAGTTGGAAAACCCAGAAAATTCTGTCTGAATTCTTTCATCAAAATAAAATAAACAGTCCCATTTATTTCTAGAATTGTATAATAACACTGGTTGAATATTGCTTATTTAAAGTTAACAAAAATATTATTTTATTTTTATTATTTTAAATCAATGTTTCCAACTGACATGGTCCCTATTTCTAGCCTGGTTTTTAGAATAAAGTGTGGCATATGTGTCAGGGAATTTGGAAGAAAAGGTAATTAGAAACTGTTGAATATTTTCCCCCACCATTTAAGGGTGGAAATTGAATTTTGTCTAATACCCCTCTCATCATCAATTAAGATCATATTTTTTCTCCTGTATTCCATACTATTGAATCATCCTTGCTTTGCAGGTTTGAATCATACTTCACTATTCTGTAACATATCTTAAATACACTGCTAAATTATTTGTTAATATTTTATCTATGTTATTCTTACATTTATTTTCAAAAGTGTAATTATTCTATGGTTTGATCTTCAGTATGCATCTCTGTCAGTCTATGTTCTGAAATATATATATATGAAATATAAATAAATAAATAAATAAATAAATAAATAAATAAATGTAAATGGAATAGGAGGGTTTGTTCACAAAACTATCCTGTAGACCTTAATTACATGTCAGACACCATTCCAAGCATTATACAAATTCTAGCTTGTTTAATACTTATAACAACATTATGAGGTCAGCTGCTACAATTAGCCTTATTTTATAGATGAGAAAAGAAGCTCAGGGAAGTTAAGTCAGTTACCCAAGATGACACAGGTTAGAATTGGATAGGTTTTAACTCTAGACAGCCTGATCCCAGCCTCCATGCTCTGACATAATTTGAACTCTGGACTTCTCTTTGTGGCTAGATTTTAAATGTCTCCTGTAAACGCTACACTGATGTCCTTCCATGAATGAAAATAATCCCTTCATCTAGTATGTCAAATGCAACTGCTTGGAGTTTCACAAAGCAGTTGACTGAAGACTTCATACTGAACAAATGAACAGCGTGATGGATACTTAAGCATCAGTTATTTCTTCTCTCAACAAATATCTACAGAACATCTCCTAAGACTCAGATATTAATTTGGATGAGGAAGGTATAGTAGTAAACAATCACAAAAAAGAAGAAGAAGAAGAAAAGGAGGAGGAGGAGGAGGGGGGGGGGAGGAGGAGAAAGAAGAAGAAGAAGAAGAAGAAGAAGAAGAAGAAGAAGAAGAAGAAGAAGAAGAAGAAGAAGAAGAGACAGAGAAAGGCTCTCAATTATATTCAAGTGAGGACATAAGTAGTATAATAGGTAAAATGATTGTAGTTGCCAAGAAAAACCTAAAATAGGACAAGGAGAAAACTGAGTGCAAGGGGAAGGAGGTAGGTGACTTTAGATGGGACATCAGGGAAAATCAGAAGGAAGCCATGGAGCTAGCTGTGTGCAGTGCTGCACCAACCAGGGGAAGTACTCCAGGGAGGCCACGCTTGGGGAGTTCTTGAAGGGCAAAGAGGTGAAGGATGAGATTGGGAGGACATGTTACACGGACCCTGGTAAGCCATGCTGGACACTGCTTTATTCCATTCAAGGTGGAAAAGCATGGGAAGAATCTGGGTAGAGTGGGACAAAGGCATCATCCTGACTGCAGTGCCAGCATCTACGATGGGGCCGGTGGAGGCAGGGAGACAAGAGTCAGTTTTGCAGTCTCAGGGGAAATAATGGTTACAACCAACCTGGTAGAGGCAGAAAAGGTGAAGAGTGTTTCAACTCTGGATATTTTTAGAAGGTTGATGGGACCGGAATTTCTGCAGATGAGATGTGAGAAGAAGAAAGAAGCCTAGGATGGCTCTAAGAATCACAGCCTTGGAGCTGGAGGATCGCAGGTGCATTTCCTGAGTCAGAAAGACCAGAGAAGCAGCAGGTGTGACGGAGAGATCCAAGATGTGATTTCAACTTTGTTAATTTTGAAATGCTCCATTATTTTCTATTACGCTGCCATGAAGTGCCACCATCCTGGTGGCTCAAAACAACACAAATTTATTATCTTATGGTTCTGTAGCTTAAAAGGCGACATGGATCTCCCTGGGCTAAAGTCCAGGTGTTGGGAGGACTGCCTTACTCCTGTGCCTGTAGGGGAATCTGCTTCCTTGACTGTTCCTACTTCTAGAGGCTGCCCACACTCCTCCGCCTTCGAAGCCAAGATGGGCCAAGTCCTTCTCAGACTGTGCCTCCCTCACCCTTCCCTCTTCCACTTACAAGGACCCTTGTGATGATGCTGGACCCTCTTCCTCCAGAAGATCCTGGATAATCTCCCTGTTTTAAGGTCAGCTGATTGGCAACTTAGCTCCATCTACAGCCTTTTTTTTAAAGATTTTATTCATTTATTTATTTATTTATTTATTTATTTATTTATTTATTTATGAGAGAGAGCACAAGAAAGTGGGGGGGCAGCAGGGAGAGGGAGAAGCAGACGCCCCGCTGAGCAGGGAGCCTGATGTGGGGCTCAATCGCAGGACCCTGAGATCATGACCTGAGCTGAAGGCAGACGCTTCATGGACTGAGCCACCCAGGCGCCCCTCCATCTACAGTCTCAATTCCCCTTTAACTGTGAAAGGTAACATATGCACCAATTCTGGAAACTAGGTGTGGACATTTGGTGGTGGGCATTACTCTTCCTACCATAGATGCTTATTGGACAACCAAATGGAGCCACAATACAGTCATACATGCCTTTGATCTTACATACCGTTATATTCTAAAAGAAATATATTGAGAAGCAAGATGGGAGTGGAATAGCAATAAGTTTTGCTGCTCTATAAAAGTGCAGAATTGCCAAATCAGCTCTCTTTATATAAATTTCACTTCTAAAGCGTTTAGAAATAAAACAGTTTGCTTAATAATTATTATATGCTTATGAATTTTTATAGTAACGGTTGTTCAAATGGATACAAACGTATTATTGGTCATCAGGTTTGTCCTAATTGTTATTTGCCCAGTGAAGCTTTTTTAAAACAGCACTTTTGAAGAAAAAATTATTTTGAAGACCCTAAATAAAACCTTTAATTCTTGAAAGTCATAAGGTTGAAAGCAGTGCTATGTTAATGTTTTGAAGTGATATTTATCATCAAGTATATATAAATTAATCATGAAAAGGACACCAGAAAATGGTTTTACTCTTATTAAAAAAATATCAACTGTTAATATTTTGATTAGATATTTTGTCATTTGGGTGTGTATATACATATATATATATATATATATATATGCAAGTGAATAAGGGATATTTATAAACTGAAACATCACATTTATGTGTGTTTACTGAATGTACAGTTTGAAGCCTGCTTGATTAATATATTAAGTAGCATTTCCTGTCACTAGTAGTCTCAATACCAGTATAATTAATTGATCCCTTTATTCCTTTGAGTCATAATGTAACAACTTCTCATTATTGGATAATTGTATTCCCAGTTTTAATCTAAATATCACTGATTTAAATTTTTATTGAAATCATCGGATATATCCTGTGATTGATTGATTCTTGGGATAAATCCCTGAAAGAAAAATGGTTAGGACAAAGGCTATGCATATTTTTTAAGGTTTCCATATGAAACAAGAATCATTTTAGTCTTTGAAACCAGTGCTCGGTCAGTCATTTGTCATCATCAACTTATATAGAAGGTTTCAATAAGGACATAGCCTTTGAATCTCAAATTGTGAAAATTACTAGTGGATTGAGCTAGTTGTTACTAGCATTTCAAGGGAGGGTTCAGGGATTCCTGTTTCCAGACTGTCAACAAATGCAAATCACTATTATCAGATTTACACTGAGAAGATATATTGCCACTTACTTTCCTCCACTTTTATTATAAGTAGCAAAAGGATAAAATACAGGAAGCAATAATATTAACCACAATTGCTCTTAGTAGGCCATGTGCTGAGTGGCTATGTTTCCTGGTTTGTTTAATCCTCACAATAAAGCTATGCCTTACCTAGTATTATTGCTCTCATTTCACAGACATAAAAACCAAGGCATAGAAAGCCAATACCTTGGGCCACCCAGTGGGAGGAAGTAGCAAAGCGAGGATTACAATCAAGTCCATCCAACACCAGAGTCTGATCTCCTAAAGCAAAATCCTGTACTTCCTTTCTTTCCCCCAGCTAGTGGTGGTGGTAGCAGTGATAGTAGTATTACCATCTCTCATTCATTCATTCAAAAGATTATCTAGTACCTACCATGTGCCTGACTCTCGGCCAGCTCCTTGGAGACTGTAACAAGCATAGCAAATGTGGCCACGTACCTTTTGCCAACCTTAGAGTCTTTTCGGGAGCGCAATTATTCAGCTGGTAGTTACGCTACCCTGGAGTGCAATAAGTGTCATATTGGGGGAATTACAGGGTGTCACATAATTGCGTGTTCTCTGCATCCCCAGTGCTTTCTATTCACCTTTATTGACCTCATTGCATTGAAAAATAAATATATGTTGTGTATGTGCCGGCTTTCCTCCTTACACAACGGACTCCTTGAGGACTGGCATCTTATTTACTTTTGTGACCCTGGAAACTAACATAATTCCAAGCACATTGTAGGTGCCTAATAAATGTTTTTCGAATGGTTGATTATTATAACCAGTCTCTAATTAGGTAAGCAATTTCTGAGTTCCTCTTCTGTTACTCCCAATGATATATTATTTTTAAATGAAAATGTTAATTATGTGATTTATGCTAATCAACCTAATTTCTTGGAATTAAAAATAATGCAGTTCATTCACTCTCTCAATCAACAAATACCTCATTCACTCACCACATAGAAAAATATTGCTTTATGTATTGCAGGAAGGCCAGGAATAAATTGGGTGCCAATTTTATTAAGCTCAGGTTTGGAATTTTGAGTCTAGTAGGAAAGACAAGATAATGATATAAAAAATATGGAGATGACCATTCAGGAAAAGAGAGAGCGAGCGAGAGAGAGAGAGAGAGAGAGAGAGTGTGTGTGTGTGTGTGTGTGTGTTTGTATGGCTACTGCTGCAAAAGATTCTATGTCCATCCTTGGAAAGATGACTTGATTGGAAGGAATGGGGCAGTGATTCATTCTCCTAGAACGCTGTGAGGCTCCCCTCATCCTTTCTAATGACCATCAGGCTTTGCAAATGAATCATCAGAGTGTGGAAGGAACCCTTTGTGTTGGATGATCTCTCAGGGCATGGGAGACCTAGTTTGCAGGTTCTGTGAGGGTGAGTATTTGACCCCGCTTGGATTCAGAGGCTCTGATGTGGAAAGGCCTCAGATGAGGGTGGCTGTATGGGTACCCGCATGGCATTAGAGCTCAGGCCTCGGGAAACTGAGCAAAAGGGTGAGTCAGAACCAAGCTGGTAATGAGGGAATGAAATCATTCTCAAAGCCACCCTCCTTCCAAAGACCAGGCTGGCCCAGGCAGGGACTCAGTATGAAACAATAGCAATTGGCCCAGGAAGGAAGACCCCAACCGCTCAGCAGTGGCGCTGTACCAGCAGGTGATGTCGGAGGCAGACTGAGATGCCAGTGCTCTTCCCAGGCAGGTCCTTCAGGGATTCAGAGCCCTGAAACGTTTAAGAAATTCTTATCTGCTGGGGCACTTGGGAGGTTCAGTGCTTGAGCATCTGCCTTTGGCTCAGGTCTTGATCCCAGGGTCCTGGGATTGAGTCCTGCATCAAGCTCCCTGAAGGGAGCCTGCTTCTCCCTGTGCCTGTGTCTCTGCCTCTCTCTGTCTCTCATGAATAAATAAATAAAATCTTAAAAAAAAAAAATTCTCACCTGTTTACTCCATGTGTAAATCAAAGCCAGCACTAAGCCATAAAAGGTAAAACTTGTATGTGTGCTACCATCCAAATGCCTTCTTCCTATATTTTCAGATGAAAACAAATATGAAAAAATAAGAAAAAGGTGAACATTCCTCATCGCTCTGGTGCCCTGATTTTGCCAGTGGTAAGCCTCTGCTTACTTACTCTGTGGAAAGGGTAAGGGCTAATTTGTCTCCTCTTGAGTAGGGAAGACTCAGGACCTGTTTTCTGGACTCATTTTCCTGGATGTCCTAGGTTGGCACATAGGTCGCATCAAGAGTATGATTCTGGACTTCTTGCAATCTAGACCCGTTCTGTGTTTCTAGAACAGAATTCTAATTTAACGTGAGAAGAAACAGTATGGTCTCACCCATACCCTGAGCGGTGTGAAGCAATCCGTATTTATTCCACCTAAAACATCAGAGAGAAAGTCCTGGGAAGAATTGGAAAGGTTTACATAAATTGTCAATGAAACTTGAGAGAACAGAGGTAATGACATCAGGAGCCTGAAGGGATTTCTGGAGGAGGCTGCCTTGAGGCTTCTGGGGGGAATAACAGAGAGAGGAGCTTCTAGCTCCAGGGTCGAGAGGGAACCCAGGGAAGAAGCTAACTTGGAAGACCTGCCCGCATCTTCTCTGCCCGAGGCTGGGACCCCCACTTCTCTGGAGGGAGTGTGGCTGCCCACCAGCCCACCTGCTGCCGTGAGAGCCGTGCACCTGCAGCTGAGCTGCTGGAAGAGAAGAGACAGCACCTGAACGGGGAGAGACTCCTCTTCCTCCCGCAGGATGCCCCACATCTAGAAGCTCCCCGTAGGCCGTTGTGCCAGCTGCAAGAGAGGACAGCGGGGACAGGGCCCAGAAGGATGGATTTGGAGCAAAGAGGCAACAAACAAGTGATAACTGGCTCTGTACGTGTGTGTCTCACGATGGTGGCGAAACTACCCGTGTTCCAGTTCAGGCTGTAAAGGTCAGAGTACGAGTTACCTGAAGGAGGCTGAAAATCTAGTTTCTGAAAATCTCATTAAGGGACAGGCTATTCATATCCATAGCTCCTTGTGTGGCACACTTCTAGGATTTCTAGAAGGCCTTTACATGGTTACTTTTTATATTAGTTATATTTTACTGGCTTGATGCAGTCAAGTAGGAACTGAACTTGTGTCGGTTTAATAGTTTTTAAGCCCTGTCTCCCTAGGCTGCCTCCTTGGTTGCACCTACCAACCCCAATCTGCTGTATACTTACTCTGAATTCCTCACAATATTTGGCTAATGGGCCCCATTTTTTTTTTTTAAGTCGAATTGGGTCTAAATGAAGAGTAGGTGATGCAAACTATGGTCTTTGGAGTCAGACAGACCTGAGTCCAAATTCCAGAGCTTTCGCCTAAGTTTTCTATGAACCTGAGTACGTTATTTAATTTATCATAGGCACAGTTTTTGGATCCCTGAAGTGAGAATTAAAAAACAAAACAAAACAAAACAAAACAAAACAAAAACAACTTATGTAGTCTGGTCCTGTGAGGATTAAATGAGACTGCCTAGAAAACATTTAGGCTGGCCTCTAATAATTCCTCAACAAATGGTAGCCATTATTAACGGAGGGCATTTCGAGTTTCATTGATTCTTAAAATGAACGGAAAGACGACAGACTTTGGTACAGTCTTCAAGCCATGCTTCCCTAAAATAAGATTTTGGAAAATGAAAGAGCAAAAACACAAGGACCTCACAACGAGAACTGAGTTCTTGATGAGTGACTACTAAAAGTCGGAAGTTCATTCCACAAAGGTAATAAAAACAGGGGATTTTACAAAGAAATCATCTGATCAAGTTTGCATTTCATCAGACTGTATTATAGGCCAAATCTGTTTTACTGTCTCATTTATGTGACAGATGGTGTGACAACTTATTGAGCTGATAAATAGTTTTCAGTTATTTAATCACAGTGCAATCATCTTACTGTATTTCTGCTCGCCTAATTTGAACCAGACTCAGCCCTTTGTCCGGGTGGCTTCCGGTGTGTGCCGTGCCAGTCAATGGGCTGGGCTGTCGTCCTCAGACTGTGTGTCTGTACCCAGACTCTTGGAGACAACAGCATGCTTATGTCACAAGCCACATCTGTCATGGCAGGATTTGTGTTTCTCCTCAGGTTAATAATATGTGATGGAGGCACCAGGTCTCCCTTCCTTAAAAGCAAGGATACCAGTTTAGGAAGAGGTGCTTCAAAGATCAAAACCAGGTCTGTGACAGTGACATGTGGGCTTGTGGATTGGAAATGGCAGTGTCAAATCTCTCCCGAAGCAAGGAAATAGCCCTGGGCCAGCAGACAGGGGGCACGGCGTGTTGCTGGCTCCAATTAGAGGGACAAGTTTTGCAGAGTAGCCACGTTCACGGGCAGTTTTTCATGAAGTACTGTACAGAATGCTAGAAAAATCAGCAGGGAGAGAACAGACAAGATGTGGATTACAAGTACGTCTGTCAGGTCAGAGACGAGAGAGCACAAAAGACTTGCCTCTTCTCAGCGCTCACTTTGAAGATTGTTTTGCTCTGGACGGGCTGGATGGTTCTAATTTCTAAGCAGGCGAACAAGAAAGCAGGAACTAAAAGCTGAAATTCAAACTTGCTAAGTTAATAGTAATAATAATAGCTATGTGTGTTTAGAGACCTTAATAATGATTACTGTTTGGAGGCAATAATAATAATAATAATAACAATAATAACAATAACAATATAATACCTAACATTTATTAGTACTTACTATGTGCTACATAATCATTAATATTTAGTCTTCATTAAAAGCCATGCTAGAACTTGTCACTAATCAATTATCCATTGAGATACATATATATATATATATTTTTTAAGCTTTTATTTATTTATTCATGAGAGACACAGAGAGAGAGGCAGAGACACAGGCAGAGGGAGAAGCAGGCTCCATGCAAGGATCCCAATGTGGGACTCAATCCCAGGACCCCAGATCACAACGGGGTTGATGGCTCAACCACTGAGCCATCTAGGTGTCCCTATCTGTTGATACATTGAACAAACATTTATTTAGCACGTACTCTCTCTCTGATACACAATTCCATTTATTCTCACAACACTAAGAGGTAGGTATAATGATCACCAGATCCTCAGGGTAAGTACTTCACCAGGGCCATGCAGCTGGTGGGTGGTAAAATGGTCTCAAATCCGTATCTGGCTCAAACTGTTCCTTAGTCCAGGATACCTCTCACCCCAGGGCCCCTAACCCGTTATTTCAGCTGTATATGAATTAGGGAGCCCTTGGGCAAGTCCCCAACCACTCAGTCACCTCCTTTGTGTCATTATCCTGTGTCGAGAAGTTAAATGAGGTATGTTACATAAGTACATTTCAGTTGAATCATGCCGGAGTGTATTTCTTCTGATTTTTTAATATTTATTTATGTATTTATTTATTTATTTTTAAAAGATTTTATTTATTTATTCATGAGAGATACAGAGAGAGAGAGGCAGAGACACAGGCAGAGGGAGAAGCAGGCTCCATGCAGGGAGCCCGATGTGGGACTCGATCCTGGGACTCCAGGATTACACCCTGGGCTGAAGGCAGTGCTAAACCCCTGAGCCACTGGGGCTGCCCTGTATTTCTTTTTATAGTAGAAACCTCAATAATATTAGAATTTAATTATTCTTTTTCACCAAGATTTAAGTAACACATAATCCACCACTACTGGTGTGATGAGCACAGTATAAGATATACAGATGTTGAATCACTATGTCCTACATCTGAAACTGATGTAACGTTGTATGTCTATACTTCAGTTTTATACACACACACACATACACACACACACACACAAAATATATACAAAAATACAAATATATACAAAAGTAGCACTAAAAATCATGGCTTTGGATCTGTTCGTTTTTCTCCTAAAGCACAAACTTTCTCTCCCTGCGGTATTAGCAAACATTCTCCTGAGGGCTGAGGAATGGAAGGTACAGATAACCTAACAAGAACCACACTTAGGGATCTGCATTATAACCATTTCCTTTACACTGGGGGAATTCAACATAGAAAAGTTCATTGTAATTTTAGATACTTATCAAGGATTTGCTTATGGAAAAAACTATCTGGTAGAGTGACTCTAGGGTGATATAATCTTTCGGATCATTTCATGCCTGTCACTGAAACATATTTTGCTGAAAATCTAATGAAATCAGCCACAACTTTTTTTAAGAAGCGATCATACAACAGTTTAGACTATGTAAGTTTAGACACATGGAACGGTGAAAGTGAATTAAGAAATGATGGGTTAAGCTTTATTGTTTTTTGCCATAACTGTCTACAAGCAAACTAAATTCAATGATCTTTTTTACTAAACTCTGCCAAAACTTTGTTGGTGTTTTATTTGTATTCATTCTTTTTTTCATGAAATAATGAATGCATGATCACGACTTACCATTATAGCCTATTTTGCTTTTAGAAGGAAAGTGAGGCATGTATACATTCTAAAAAGAAAAATAGACTGATGAGGTGATACTTACAATGATGAATAAAAACACATAAAAAAATAAGGTGACACTAAAATTAAGGTTAATACACCAATCACATGCCATGAAGTCCTGTGTGATAGCTACAGATGGGCCATAGATTTAGTTTTGAGCTTCCCGGTGACCAAAGCAAGAAAGATGTATTATCATTTATTGATTGATTCAAGAAAAAGAAATTAATCTGCTAGTATTTGCTAGGGACCCTAGCACCTAGGGTGTTATAATCTTCTAAAGACATGTACAATATTAGGTGTCCTTATATTAAAACCCAACACATAATTCAAGAGAAGCATGTTTTTTTCCTAATATTAAGAGTGAAGGGAAAGTCCTCTTGTGGATCCTCATGAAAAAAAACGAGTTAATGTTTACAGTAATTTTTACTATTGCACAATGGCAAACCATTGCAAAGAATCAATGAAAGAGTTGTAATGATGTGTACAGAGAACAGAGGGAACCCACGAGAAGGACGTTTGAGACAGCTTGAAGAAATGGGAGAAGTCTTCGTGGCTGGTTAGCATTTAGGTCATTCTTGAACATTGATGAATTACCTCGCAGAACTTTTTGGCATTCCAAGCAGAGAGAAAAAAATCCACACAAATGCATATACACCAAGATAGGAAGGATTGTTCGGGGCTTCTTAGGAGCTCAGGTTTGTATTTGTAAAAGTTCTGAGCAACAGATAAAGATGAATGAGTAAGCAGGAAGCCAGATCATCATCAGGTGCATTGAGTGTCATCCAAAACGAGTAAAACTTGATTTGCTGCAAATGAAAGCTACTGGAGAGGGACAATCAAATCTGTAAGTCAGAAAGGATAGAGGAAAAAATGGTGCTGAAAAAGTTGGGGAAAGATTGCAGCCTGAAAGGAAGAAAAAGGAACTATGTGACGGCTGGGGTCGGAGGTCATCATGCAGAACTTGGCCTGTGGCCCTCATAACAGCACAAGAACACTAGGGAATATTTAGGAGCTCAGATATTCATGTGCTGATTCTTTTTTTTTTTTTTTTTTAAGATTTCATTTATTTATTTGAGAGAGCAAGCAGGAGGAGGGGGAGGGGCCAAGGGAGAAGCAGACTCCCTGCTGAGCAGCTCCCCCCACTACATGGGGAACTGGGGCTCAATCCCACCACCCTGAGATCATGACCAGAGCCGAAGGCAGATGCTTCACCAACTGAGCCACCCCGTGCCCCATCATGTACTGATTTGGTCGAGAAGTCTCTGCTCATCCTGATGTACACGTGGGACGGTTTTATCTTTCCCAAACTGTTTCTAATTATAGACTTGCTTTTTCTCCTGAGAAGCAGACTCTTTTCATAACATCTCTGTATAATTTCATAATATTTTGGTCACTTGGGTTCTTAAAAAAGCTTTTTCTGCTATTCAAAATTCTCCTCCTTTAGCATAGATGAGACTCGTGGGAAGGGGCTCTTGGTTGGTTCTTTTTGTTTCCCTCCATCTACTTTTCCTCCCCTCGTACCCCCAAGCTTCCATCTACCAATGCAGGGGAGGGGTGGCACTGGCTCACCTGGACGACACAACTTACTGCTGAGAGGCACACGTCCCCCCTTCTCTTGGCCACTGCTTCTCAGGGCAAAGCTATCTGCAGAGAGACTTCCAAGTATGGGTCCTCTTTTGTGGGTACCGTTGTTTTTATCTGGAGGACATTACCAGGCTATCCCTTGGGTCCTCTGACCTGGGAGATCTGGCTTGGCAATTGGCCAGTTCCCCCTTCCTCCCAGATTCCCAGCGGGAGATCTGTTCATCCCACAGCTTTTCCTGCTGAGGAGGACTTCTTAATGAAGGGATGGCCCCGGCCCTGGGTGCAGTGGTGGTGGTGGAGCTGGAAGTATGACCTAAGCCTCAGTCTCCAGTCTAAACAAGGGAAGTGTCGACTCACACAGGGTTGCCTGGGAATGTAGACTGCGTCCCGGTGCTCCCTGTCTCGCTGCCCTCTTCTCTCCTGACCCTCTCTGCACACCCAATACCATCGAGTGTTCTACTAGTTTGATGGCTCCACAAGTTTCAGGCAAGCATTTTTTTACCGTCCTCACTCAATGTGGCATGGAAAGGGAAGGTTTTGACACCTGTAATCCTAAGGACAGGATTGGGAGGGTTGACTATTCTCCTCTGTAGAGAGAAATGAGGATCGAAAGGGAGGGTTACCATTGTCCAAGCTCTGTCTGTCTCCAGAAGATGATGACCCTTATCTCCTCCCAGGTCATTCTTGTGTCTCTGGCTGATAAAGACCACCCAAGTAGCTTCTCTCCTACTTGGGAAAAAATGAGAGTCTCACCTGAAGAAAGTAGATGTGGTCCTCACCATAATGCTCTGCTCTAGTGATTATTCCAGACACAGAGAACAGTTTGAATTCCCTATGTCACACCATTTAGTGACCTAACTTTTGAAAAGACTGAATGTGGATAATAAAGAGCCATTTAAAATATCTTCCAATTGTCTTTGCCCTGGGAGAGTGAAGGAGTGGTGGCATCATCCACGAGGATAAGTGACACAAAAAGATGAGGATGAGGACAGATGACAATGTCTTCCAGTGTAGACGTGTTTAGTTTGAGGTGCTTTTGGGAGAACCAGACGGAAGAGCTCAGAGACGAGCTGGGCCTATGTATCTGAGCCTCCCAAGGGAGAAACTTGAGTTTTGGGTATAGATTGGAGACTCACTGGCTCAGAGTTGATGCTACAGATAGTGATTTTAAAAATGCGAGACTTTCCTAAGTTGAAATGAAAATTCCATTCCTCTCTCAAATTTGAAAATTTTCATTGGATTGTAGAACTTCAGGAGGGACATACCTCACATATCATCTACTGGTCCTGCTGAATATTTTTAGGTACAGAGATGTTATCAATACTACTATAGGAAAGTATTAGCTTGGGCTTTTAATTACCTGAGTAAACCCTAAACAATGTAATTTTTGTGTATTTTGTAAAAAAACAAAAGAACAAAAACCAATCCCGCCCCCTCCCCCCCCATTCCTCATAGAGATGTGTTTGTGTGGCAGTAAAGATTCTATGATGTTTGTTCCATGTGATCAAAGCAGCGATTTTACCCTCTGATCCTAGTATCATTCTTTATGGTTTGGGAACGTAGTAATTAAGACCACAGATTATTTTCTTGGTATCCATCACTTTGATAAATCTTAGGCAGCTACATGAGTTCTTTAAAGGAAATAATAAATCTAACAAATACACTTTAGTAACCATTTCAGACTGTATTTATGCCCTGAAATCTAAAGCCTTCATTATGCTTTCTCAAAAGAGTTCTCTTAGAGAGTTAGAACATAACTTTAAATGATATTTTTCAAATTTTATGAGATCCCTTACTGGGAAAGAGTCACAGACGTGTTCTTTTACTGAATGAGATTAAATTACACCAACTCTTAGAAAGAGAATGTCACATTCTTATCGGATTATCCCCCTTATTATATCTTTAAAACTCCCTGGGCAATTTGTCCAGATTATTAGAAGCCTACCCAAGGTAAATGGAATCAAAATTTTCTCAATTTTGTTATGATCTCAGTTCATAAAAAAATATTTCTCACTTACTTAAAACAAGTCCTTCACTAATAAATTTTTTTCTTTTTTTTTTTTTAAAGATTTTATTTATTCATTCATGAGAGAAACAGAGAAACAGAGACACAGGAAGAGGGAGAAGCAGGCTCCGTGCAGGGAGCCTAATGTGGGACTCGATCCTGGGACTCCAGGATCATGCCCTGGGCTGAAGGCAGGTGCTAAACCGCTGAGCCATCCAGGGATCCCCAAATTTTATCTCTTTAAATTAATTAATTAATTTTTTTAAGTAGGCTCCACACCCAACATGGGGCTTAAACTCACAACCCTGAGATCAAAAATTGCATGGTCTAGCACCTGAGACAGCCAGGTACTGCTAAAATTAATGTCACTCTAAGACAAGAATCTTTGGGCTCAAATTTATAATTTTTAATGTTTGATGCTTTAGGTATAGGGACTTTATGTAGCGCTTAGTTAAAAAAAATGTGATTGACTCTACAGTTAATTGTATACAACTGATCAGATCAGCTCTTTATAAATTACTGAACAACCTATAGGTTTTAGAAAGGACTAAATTGACCTGCTGCTTCCCAGTGTGATTGCTAGCAGCATACCATATGGCAGCCAAGCCACCATTTTAGTTACAAAGTATTTGCGTTTGAGGAACTCTTTAGACATTGGCCATATTTTTTTTTCCCATTGGCCATATTTCTAAGAATGGCCTTGTCATCAAAAATTGGCGCCAATGGAAGAGATTGCCATAGCTATCCAGGAATTTAAAAGCTGATAGATGCAGAACATAGGATATTCACAAAAAAGCACAAATCCCAGAATATTGTGGGAACCATTATGTTGAGAATGACTGTAATATGAATCAAACGTGGGGACAATTATCATGTCGAGTGCCATACTTTTGGCTTTTGATCAAAGCATATAAAGAATTCAATTCGTATAACCTATGTCCTGGTTGCTTAGTATCTCACTATTGTGCCAGGTTTCAACAAGTTGCACTTCTGCTGTGTTCTCTGATATAAAAATATTATGTTCCTAAGACGTGGGAAACACTATGGGAGCATTCGGGAAGCACGTGTACAGAGACCCTGTCACTTGTGTCCCTACAGATGGAGTCTCCACAATGCCATGTTTCTTTATGTATGTCATTTCCCTTTTGAACGCTGAAACTTTCCTTGAACCTTCCTAGTTACTAGGCTTGCTTCCAATTTTTGTAAATTTTCACTGTCTCTGCCCTGCAAAAATAATGCAGCTAAGTGTCATCAGGAAACACTAGTTGAAACTTTAAAAATCTGGTTTTTCAAACTATATTCAGCTTCTCTTTCTCTTTACATGTTGTCTCTTCCCATATCTAGTGTTCTCTGCCAGGAAGTTTTGTCATCTGATCAACAATGACCCTATAAATTCAGAGTCTGGTCAGAATTCTTATTTATCACTACTGACAAATCATACATACTATGGATAAACAAAAAAAATAATTTAAAAAATTGCATAAACCTAAAAGCATAGTTTTCCAAGGCAGAAGATTGTAGTTTCTACGTGTGATATACAGGTATTTTTATTATCATTTGTTTGCTTCCATGAATCAAAGGAAGAAAACACCAGAAACATCAGAAAGCCTTAATCCACCTAGGAAAATAATATTTACTTTGGAAGTTTCTGATATTTTGTCATATATTGAAAAACAAAGTAGAGTCACACCATCCAGTATGGTAGCTACTGTATTTAGCTTGGAATGTAGCTAAATACTCCCTCCCTCCCTCCCTCCCTCTCTCCCTCCCTCTCTCCCTCCCTCTCTCTCTGCCTCTCATGAATAAATAAAATCTTTAAAAAATAAAAAAAAAGGAATATAGCTAAAGGCAAGTTGATATTACTGTAAGTATAAAATATATGCTACATTTCAAAGTTTTAGCATAAAAAAACGGATATAAAGTATTGAATTTTTGCTGTTGATTACATGTTGAAATGATAATGGTTTGGACATATTCAGTCAAATGAAACAATTATCCTCTGGATTACACCTGTTTCTTCTTACTTTTTTAATGCAGCTACTAGGAAATTAAAAATTTCATATATGCCTTGTATTATATTTGCATTGGATTGCCCTCTGTTAGAGAATTCATTTTGTTTCCACACAAAAGCCTGAGATCAAAAGTGATCAGAAAGGATTTCTATACTCAGAATTAGAAAATGTTTGCGGGGGGCTGGTACTCTGGCTGAATCGTGGGTAAGCCACACTAGTGTTTTTATAAATGTGGTAGATAATGTGTTGATATTTAAAACAAAGGGCTTTTCCCATATGCCTGCTATGTTGTCCTCCTTCATCTAATTAGGTGGCATCTGGGTCTGACTACACTTAACCTCAGGAGTGATGACCCAGCGGAATCCAGAGAACAAGAGTAAATATTTATTTCGGAGTTTTAAAAGCCTAGAACTTGGGGCATAAACAAAAGGTTTGGGAGGATACTCTAAGCAGTCTGAATGATTTTGTCTTATCTTCAAAAGCAGATAAAGCTTTCTCCAGCTGGAGGGGAGGGCGGGGAGGAAGAGGAAGAAAATCTGAGAGAGTTTAGATGGGGTCACATCCCTGAGAAAGGACCTGAGCCCTGCAGTTCATGGAGGCCACCAACCTAGGAGTGGAGAAGGGGAAATAAAAGAATTCACACACGGGAGACCTAAGTCTTATGCAAACGAGATAGCAAGATCCCAGAGCTGTCCTGACCCCAGAGCTGTCCTGACTTAGAGCACCATCATGCTCCCTGAGCCCTCAGGAGGTGCGGGGACATAAATGGAAGGGGGGTGGACGGACGAGGGAAGGTCCAGGGACGAGGGTGAGGGATGTCACAGTGTGGAGGGCCAGCAACAGACAGATAGGCACCTCTCAGTGGAGGGTGGGGGAGCCATGGCCAGCCTCCTCTGATGGACAGCCGCCTGCTCCCTCAAGAGCTCCTGGAATATACATGAAGCCTGGGGAGAAAAAGAACAAAGAGACACTGAAACAGAAATCAGGCTGTTTGAAAAAAAGTAAAGAAAAAATACTCAGCCATTAGAAACGACAAATACCCACCATTTGCTTGGACGTGTATGGACCTGGAGGGTATTATGCTGAGTGAAATAAGTCAATCAGAGAAGGACAAACATTGTATGGTCTCATTCATTTGGGGAATATAAAAAATAGTGAAAGGGAATAAAGGGGAGAGGAGAAAAAATGAGTGGGAAATATTAGGGAGGGAGACAGAATATGAGACACTCCTAACTCTGGGAAATGAACTAGGGGTGGTGGAAGGGGAGGTGGGCACGGGGTGGGGGTGACTGGGTGACAGGCACTGAGGGGGGCACTTGATGGGATGAGCACTGGGTGTTATGCTATACGCTGGCAAATTGAACTCCAATAAAAAAAAAAAAGAAAATGGACATTAGGTAAAATTAAGGAACTCTGAATAACTCTGGATTTTAGTTAGTAATAGTGTATCAATATTTGTTTATTGTTGTAAAATACACTATACCAATATAAGATGTTAATACTAGAGGAAACTGGGTATAGGGTATATGGGAATTCTGTATACTAGCTTCTCAATTTTTCTGTAAATCTAAAAGTGTCCTAGGGACCCCTAGCTGGCACAGGTGGTGGAGCACGTGACTCTTGACCTCAGGGTCATGAGTTTGAGTTTGAGCCCCATGTTGGGTGTAGAGATTATAAATAAATAAACTTTAAAACAAGTGTTCTAAAAAAAAAAAAAAAAAAGAAAAAGAAAAAAAAGAAAGCTTGTTTGAGAAATATAAAAGAACTGAATTTAATCTCACGAGCTTCCTATCTTCTAGATGATTGATGGGGTAGCAAGGATCTTGAACCTGGTTAAAGTTCTGGATGATTTGAGGAAGTTTTGGTTTAGTTTATTTTAGAAGCATGTATCCTATATCCAGTAAAGAAAATAAATAAATAAGTGTCCCTCTGGTTTGTCTCTAGCGGCCAATCTAGTGCCTACTGGTCAGTCCTCATTAAACATTTTGCATTTTCTCTCTTTTCCCTTAATTAGGGTTTTTTTTTTTTTTTAAGATTTTATTTATTTATTTATTTGAAAGAGAGAGAGAGAGGAAGAGCAGAGTGAAAGAGAGAACATGAGCAGGGGTGGAGGGGCAGAGGCAGAGGGAGAAGCAGATTCCCCGAGGAGCAAGGAATCCGATGCCGGGCTGGCTCCCAGGACCCTGAGATCATGACTTAAGCGGGAGGCAGATGCTGAACCCTAAGCCACTCAGGTGTCCCCTTCTTTTCTAACCACCGCTTCTCCATTTGTCCCAGTGTCTGTTCAATATTTAATGCTCTTGTTTTCTTTTATATCCTCAACTTTTTATTATGCATTTTTCCCAAACAACCAGAAAAGCTGAAATGCAAGTACAACGAACACTGTATTCATACCACACAGGTTTAACAATTAACATTCTGTGTTTGTTCTAGATCTTTCTCTATATGAGTGTGCACACATTTGTTTTCTGAAATGTCTGAAAATAAGTTTCAGACAGTGTGATACTTTCACCCTTAAGTTCCCCAGAACGAGGGCCGTCTGTCACATGAGTGCAATGCCATTAGCACGCCTAAGAAAATTAACATCTTTATTCAGACTTCCCCACGTTTGCCAAGGACTATCTTTTTGAGCTCTTTTTTTTTTTTTTTTCTCTAAAGAGGAATTCAATCAAATCCCACGCTGTGTGTGCTGTCCCATCTTTTTCGGCTTCTCTTAGCGAATACTTCCCTCTACACACTTTTTTTTTTTTTTTTTTTAGGATATTCCTTTTTTCTTTTTTTTTTTTTTTAAGTCTAGACCATTTTATCCATAAGATGCTCCACATTCTGAATTTGCCTAACTGCTTCCTCATTGTGAAGCGTAATATGTTCCATCTCTCTTGTATTTCCTATACATTGAAATTGAGGTCAACAGCTTGACTCAGGGTGACGTTTTGACAAGAATAGGTCATCGGTGACATTGTGTGTTTCGTGTTGCCCCAACATCAGGACTGACAAAATGTCAGGTTGGCCGCCGTTTGATCCGTTGGAGCAGGTGTTTACAACCCGCTCTCTCTACAATAAGTCAGTCATCTGGAAGGTCATTTTACACTCCTCCTCACCCCATTTGTCCTTCCTTCTTTCACGGCTTTGGTTCTCAACCTATTGCTAACCTCAAGGAAGTTATTTCATTTCCCTGAAACGTTTTTCCTCCATCCAGTAACTAAAAATAAAACACATGGTTATTGTAAGGCCTCCGTGAGGTAAAGGATGCGAAGCAGTTTTGTAAACTGTGAAGTGTTTTGCAATTGTGAGTTCCTCGTGTTCCCATAAGGAATAAGTTTCAGATGATGCTCTGAGCGGCCTTCTCATTCGGGGGAAGCCATGGTGTTCTCGTATCTTCACAACAACCAGTTCTCCAAAGACAAAAAGCCCTGCTGTTTAAATTTTGCCCGTTTCGGAGGTGTTAATCCTTCTGCCCTGGCCGATTTCAAGCTGCCAACTCCATGTCAACCAAGCTACAAAATTTCAGAATATTGAATAATCAGCTCTTTCGAGCTTGAAAAAACCATACCAGGGGTAGGGTTGCCAGATTCAGCAACTACAACTACCGCCAATATTTGGGACATATTTATACTAAACAATTTTTTGTTGTGTATCTGAATTCAAATTTAATCAGGTGTCCTGTATTTTATTTGGCAACCTGACGTGGTGAGCATGTCTGTGTGTGCTCGCATGTGTGTACGTGTGTGTTGGGATAGAACTGTGGCCCTTTGAAAGACAGGCACACTCCTCCCCCAATAACTTCAACCACAGAGGGTCTTTATGCATTTGGCTTATTGGCATTTTTTTCTTCCCTTTTCTTCATTTTCTTTGGTTTTGTCGGAAATATTAGACCAGAATTTCCCCAATCTATACTCTGCCTTCATCCTGAGTCTTCAGGACAAAAAGGAGACTTTGAGGACAATTAAGAAGTTTATCCAGGGGCACCTGGGTGGCTCAGGGGTTGAGCGTCTGCCTTTGGCTCAGGGTGTGATCCTGGGGTTCTGGGATTGAGTCCCGCATCGGACGCCCCACAGGGAGCAGGCTTATGCCTCTACCTCTCTCTCTTTGTCTCTCATGAATAAATAAATAAAATATTTTTTAAAAATTGTAAGCAATACGATGAACAATTTTTTAAAGTTCTAAATTATTTCAAGAGGATTCCTACCTCGACCAAACTCAACTCCAGCACTTTTCAAAACACACATGTGAACACAAAAGTCAGTCATCATTAAAAAATCTAGACATTGGGGTTTTCTTTAGAGAGCGGGTAAGAAAATGGTGACTAAAAACTCTGGTGGCCGGGATCCCTGGGTGGCTCAGGGGCTTAGCGCCTGCCTTCAGCCCAGGGCGTGACCCTGGAGACCCCGGCTCGAGACCCAGGTTCGGCTCCATGCATGGAGCCTGCTTCTCCCTCTGCCTGTGTCTCTGCCTCTCTCTGTGTCTCTCATGAATAAATAAATAAATAAATCTCAAAAATTAAAAAAAAAAACAAAAACAAAAAAAACAACTCTGGTGGCTTATAACAGCCCCTGACAAAGAAGCTTCATTGGCAACATTCGGGAGAAGCAGTTCCTTTTAAGATTATGCGTGTGTGAGATAAATTGAAGCCCTGAGCGTGTCTGCCGTGGCCACACTGACTGAGGCAGGATATCCTCTGCCCAGATATTTATATTACAGAATATATAAGAAATATATGTAGTTTTATTGGGGGAAGAATAGGGAGAAAAAGTAGTTTTGTGGTTGTTTTTGTGATCTGAGTGGGCTCATTCCCCCCAAGAAAATATGCATTTGATCCCGTGGTCTACCTGTATTGACCAGTCCCCCCACCCCACCCCATCCCAAGGGGAACCGCCTACTGGGGGGCTTGGGCCACCGAGGTTTACTTTCTCGCAGTTCTGGGGCTAGAGGGCCACGGGGAAGGGGAGGGCGGGTGCTTTCCTCTGAGGCCCCGCTCCTCGGCTTGCAGACGGCCTCCCCCGCCCTGTGGCCTCCGTGACCTCCCCTCGGGCCTCTCTGCCTCCCTCCGGTCTGCTCACAAGGACGCCAGCCGCAGTGGCTTAGGGCCCACTCTAGGGGCCTCCTTTTAGCGTAATCACTTGTCTCCAGGCCCCATCTCCACATCCAGTCCCATTCCGGAGGGCCGGGGGTAGGGACGTCACTACAGGATTTTGTATTTTTTAAAATTTTCTGCGGGGGGCGCGGGGGAGGCCCACCACCCGGCCCACGGCAGCATGTGCTTCCCCGTCGGTATTCCGAGGAGATTCGAGCTGTATGTTTCCAATTCTCTTTCCACGGGAAAAAGAGTCAACGATTCAACAGTTTTAGTCAACACGCAGGCCTGAGGGCACAAGGCCCTTGGGTCCCTTCCGGCCTTGCTCAGAGCACAGTCTTTACGATGTTCTAGAAGGTTCTGCTCCATCTGCTCTCCGCAGCGCCCTCTCCTGAGAGCCAGCGTCCCCGCTCTCAACTGCCGCTGGTGGTGCCGGGCTGGGGCCACGAGGCCGGCTCCCCGGCTGAGGTCTGGGCGCCGCACTCCCGGGGCAGGGAGGTCACTGCTCCCTCCTTTCAGTCACTTGGTCCTCCTGAGCGCGTCCCTGGCCCACGCTCTCAGGGACAGTCCCCCACCCTGACCTTCCCTGCTTTAGGTTTTTTTTTTTCCTCTGAGGGCTTTTTTTTTTTTTTAAGATTCTATTTATTCATGAGAGACAGAGAGAGAGAGACAGGCTGAGGGAGAAGCAGGCTCCCTGCAGGGAGCCTGATGTGGGATTCGATCCTGTGACCCCGGGGTCACGGCCTGGGCCGAAGGCAGCCGCCGCCAGCCAGGCTGAGCACCGGGGCCACCCGGTGTGAAACCAGGGCCAGGGAGGCGCTTCGGGGGGATCTTCTTTCAGGTCCACCTTTGTGGAGAGGACGGGAGCCGCGGTCGGGGGCCCAGGCCTTGGAGGGGGGCAGACGGTCAGTCGGGGGCGGTCTCCCGTCTACACCACCTGCCCAGGGTGGGCCTCGGGCGCCCTACGAGCCTCGGCGCCCCGGGGAACCCAAGTCATCACCTTCGCAAACGGGCTGCGCCGGCCGAGTGGGGAAAGTGGGGTGGTTAACGTTTTGCGGCCCCAGCCTCAAATCTAGGCTCAGAGGAAGTGTCACAGCTGACGCGGCTGGAGACGCGGGGGGACGCCCACCCTCCAACCCCGCCTCAGTTTACCCACGGGGCCTCCAGGGGTTGGCTTTCTCTCCCCGCCCTTCACCGTATAGGGATCCCCTTGGAAACCGGTTACCGCACGAGGTCATCGCAACTGCGGCAGCCTCGTCGAGTCGTGAAGCTGAAAAGCAAATTAAAAAAAAAAAAAAGCAAATTAAAGAAAAAAGCAAATTAGGAAAAAAGCAAATTAAAGAAAAAAGCAAATTAAAAAAAAAAGCAAATAAAAAAAAAAACAATCCAGGATCCGCCGCCACGGCCAGGACCCTGCCCCTTGCCCTCCGGTCGCACACACTGTCGTCTATTTCGCTCGTTCGCTGTGTCGTGCGCGTCCCCCGCACTTGGAAACGTTCCTCGGAGAATCGCGAGTCGCGGGGACCCCAGCCCCGGGCGGCGGCATCGGCGGCGGCTCCCTCCTGCGCGGCCGCACCCGGCGGAACCTGCGACGCGCCCCGGCCCGCAAGGACGCGCTGTCTGGGCGCCGGGGTGTCTGGCGGACGGGGCGCGGCCCCCGCTGGCGGCGCACGGGGCGACGTGCCCACGGCAAGGGCGAGGGCGGGCAGCGGGCGTCAGGCCTCGCCACGGCGCCCCCGGCACGGGGCTTGGGCGGCCGCCAGGGGACGCCCCTGACTTCTGGGGGGCGGGGCGGGGTGAGGCGGGTGTGGACCCGGAGAGGCCGCTGCTGCCCCCGGAGCTCAGGGGAGTGACGGAGGCCGCTGCTGGCCCCTGACCTGAGGTGACTGACAGAGGCTCCTGCTGACCCCTGACCTGAGGGGAGTGACAGAGGCTCCTGCTGACCCCTGACCTGAGGTGAGTGACAGAGGCTCCTGCTGACCCCTGACCTGAGGTGACTGACAGAGGCTCCTGCTGACCCCTGACCTGAGGTGACTGACAGAGGCTCCTGCTGACCCCTGACCTGGGGTGACTGATCCTGATCAAGGCGTTGAGATCCAGGATTCATTACTAGTGACCTCTGACCTGGGGCTACGGATGACCTCCGACGTGAGGTCGTGACGTGAGTGACGTAGGCGTGGTGACGCACGATCGGCGACCAGTGACCTTCGACGTGAGGTCAGAAGGCAGACGGTCCGCTCGGCGCGGGCCCAGGCGCCTGCGGGGCAGGAGGGCGGAGAAGCCGCGGCGGGGCCGTGGAAGACCCTCGGGGCGAGAGGCGGACACGGCAGGGCCTGCTGGGCGCGCTGGGGCGGTCAGTGTTCTTCCCTCCGGGAGCGGAGGCTGGAGTGGGGGCGACGGCGTGTGTGTGGGGGGGGAGGGGCGGGGCTCGGGCCGCAGAGGGCGGCGCCCGGGGAGGGCCGCGGGGGGAGGGGGGCAGAGGGTGCTCCGTCGGGGGCGGCGCTGGGAGCCCCGCGGGGTCCGGCCGAGGCCGCAGCCCGGAAGGCGGAGGGCGCGCATGCGCGGCGGCGGGTGAGCGGTACCGAGGCGCGCCTCAGGCCTCGCTCGCAGCGGGAAGCGGCGGCGGTGACTGGCCACAGGGAGGACGTCGCGCGCTGAGGCCGCCTCCCCTCGCCGAGGCCCGCTGCACTGCGGGGTCAGGAGCGCCGTCCCGTCCCCCCCCCCTGCCGGCCGACCGTCTTCCCGGAACGGAGTCTGCGTTCTGCATCGGGCCGTGCCGCCGTGTTGCGGGCCGCCGGCTCTCGGCCTTTCGCGAACGATTAAAACTCGATGAAGCCTCCCCGAGAGCTTCGCGATCCGAGACACGTGCCGGGAGCGTTCTTCGCCGTAAACCCGGACGTGAGCCTTCCCTCTGCCGCTGAGGAGCACGTCACTCGGTTCTTCCCCCATCTCGGTGTCCCCATCTACAAAATGGGACGGGATCTGTTCTCATAAAGATTGGGGAAAAAATTGTTTGGATTCGTGCACGTGGAGCATTTGCAAAGACTGAAAAGACGAATCGCTGTTCATCGTGACGGTGATTCCGAATATTCTTTTCTTTTCTTTTTTTTAAAGATTTTATTTATTTATTCCATGATAGTCACACAGAGAGAGAGAGAGAGAGAGGCAGAGACACAGGCAGAGGGAGAAGCAGGCTCCATGCAGGGAGCCCGATGCGAGACTCGATCCCAGGACGCCGGGATCATGCCCTGGGCCGAAGGCAGGTGCCAAACCACTGAGCCACCCAGGCATCCCCTCTATTCCCTTTTTTTTTTAAAGCCAAAAAAAAAAAAATAATAATAATAATTGCCTTCCATATTCTCACTTCATTTTATGCAGGACTTTTGTATCCTTAATTACTTCTCCTTGACTTTGAATTTGGGGTTGTATATATTTTTTTTAAACTTTTATTTATTTATGATAGTCACAGAGAGAGAGAGAGAGAAAGGCAGAGACACAGGCAGAGGGAGAAGCAGGCTCCATGCACCGGGAGCCCGACGTGGGATTCGATCCCAGGTCTCCAGGATCACGCCCTGGGCCAAAGGCAGGCGCCAAACCGCTGGGCCACCCAGGGATCCCCTGAATATTATTTTCTATACCGGTAACTGAATCGCCTAAGTCGGTGGCATCTCCACCCCCGCAGCCTCATTCTCCCAGGATACAGCGGTCAGCCTAGGCGGTCAGTACTGCCCTTTCTAACCCTAAATGCTAATAATTCTCTGACCCTAAGGCAAGGTGTGTATGGCCTGAGGGATCTATTATGTGATTTCTTTTCAGATACGTGTACAGGCCTCCCTCTCCACTCTTAAAAATGAGACATTAAAAAATTGATATATAACAAGTGACTGAAAATAGTGGAAAGTGCCTTCAGAGAGCGTAAGGCGAGCTGTGCCTGCTTGCCCTCAAGCTGCGGGGTAGCCCCCTCACCACTTTTTCGGCCCACGGGGACGTGGCATATGATCGTCTCTTACAGGTGCACCGGAAGAAGGGCCAGCTTATCAAACAGAGTGAACGACATGATGATTTTCACAGCTGTCACGGACTCTTCACCGGTTTCCAGGCATCCTTGGCGTGTGACCACCGTGGACGCAGCCTAGCACGCTGGGCACTGAGGGCAGCACATGAAGGGTCACTGATCAGGCTTAAAGTACAAGAGCTGATGCAGGTGATCAGCTTTGCCACACTCCTCCCAGAAAACCTCTGATCCCCTTGCAACTCAGTAAGGGCAGAATTCAAGAGCTGTCCCAGAGTCTCTCTGCCCTCCCTGGCGGAAAGTACAAGGCCCGTTATGTAACTTTCAGCAAGCTCGTTGGCTAAGTTTACAACATTTGGTAAAACCTCTAATTTGCATGTGCTTTCTTTGGATTTTTAAGTCTGTCCAGTTTTGTCTGGTTTTGGAGCATCATCTTTGGAGGGAACGTCAAACAGTTCTTTGGAAATTCTGACCAGTTCCACCAACCGACTCTGATGGGTTGGACCTGTACTTTCACACCTACCTTCGTTTTTTGCAAATAAAATGCCCTAGTGAGAGCTGTAGGGATTTATGGTGAGTGAACTAAAGATTTTCTTTCTCTGTTTCCTTTGACTCAACGTTTGAGAGCACTAAGTGATGTGGTTAGCTGTGAGTGTGGGTTGGCATCCATAAAAATATTTTATACCCTAAAGTAGGCAGAGCCTCTGACTGTGGGACGAGAGAACCCTCAGCGAAATGTATTTTGGCAACGTTGTTATTTTTGTAGTGTTTAGTATTGTTTATCGTAGCCTGCTCTTGGGGGCAGTTTTCTGTATTTATGTCTCCGTCCTGTGAGGGCTTAAACATATATATCTTACTTCCTTTGAGATTGCCAAGATTGTGCACTGAACAAGTATTTACTGATCATTCATTAATAAAATAACAAAGTTCTTTCATAAACTCTTGGGACAAATTGAAGAAAGTAAGAAGCTGTTTTCCTCTGAATAGAAAATAAAATGGCATTCATTTGTGTTTAGATAGAAAAAGCCCTGGGTATTTTGTCCCGTCTTAAACCAGTTTCCTTGTACTACTATTTTATTTAGAATATTTGAGTACTTAGAGAAGTGAAATAAACCTCCACTCTTTAAAGGTTAATTAGTCCATAGAGCTTTCTGTACAATCTTATTATGGATAAAAGTACATCTTTAATAGCTAAAAGTATACTCAAAGAGAGATCTCGTAAGGCTAATTTTTCCAGACTCGTGCCTTGTTACTTAGAAAGTACACTGAATCGTGGTATATCGTACTTAAGCGTGTTCTGGAGTAAGACCTTATAGTACTTGGTGTCTGTATGTCATTGTGGATCGGCACAAAGTAAGAGTGGTTTATCCAAAAGTACTGCTAGCTTGAGAGTGACAAAGTACTTACTATTCTATAAATATATTCCACATACAGTTGTTAAAATAAACACAGATCATTTCAATAAGTCCGATACGTTTTTATTGATCCTTTCCCATCCAAATGTTTTTGAGAAGCTTCCTGTTTATCTGTCAGACAGCAGCGTATGGCAAGTCCATCCTGGAGTGTCTGGAAAGTTCATCATGCTCTAGATCCCTGTGTTTCCATCTGTCTGAACAAAATTAACCTGTCCTCTGTCCCATTCCCTTAGTCACCCATCCTGCTAAAGTCGTTACGGGTGACACGTTACACTCATAAATAACACATTGTTACCTCTTTGTAAAGTTAATGCTTTCATGTAAGAAACGGGCAGAAGTTTCAGACTTTTTTTCAAGTCGGTTGAAAAGAGAGCTTTGAGCAGGTAAGCTGGTTTATTATTTTTTGAATCATATGCTATTATGCTGCTACTTGCCATTTACTACGCATTCATCTACTCTGGAGAGAACTGACGTAAGTATGTGTAGAAGGTAGGATAATTTTCCAGGACTTCTTGGCCATTCTGCCCAACTAATGGATGTTTGAATAACAGAAGACACACATCACATGGAGTTTGGACTGGGCCCATGTTTGTACAAGAGTTTCTCTGTTTTGGGGAGGAAAAGAATGATGTATACATGGCTGGCACTTTAAAGAAACACCAGCCTGTCTAGCCAGTCATTAGTGAGGTATGCCGTTGAATTAGTGGAAGACTTCCAGGTATGCACTGGTCTGTCCTTGTGTAAGCAGTGAATCAAGCCCTGACCCTAGGCCAGGCAGTGCCCAAATAGCAAGAAGGTACTAGATGTTATCTCCTCCACGGGATCGGATTTTCATACAAATTTAAAAGGATGTGGGCAGAGGTAACTAATTTCAATCTGTCTTTTCCTTTTAATGTTTTTGCTTAAAAACATTTCAATCTCTTCGAGATTTTGAGAGGATAGGAGTATATATATATTTTTTTACAAAGCACTGAACTTGAAAAGCAAGTGGGACATTAAGAACAAAGAAAGCCCTACAAAGTAGCTCAGACTTCATTATTACAGACCTCAAATTCTGTTTTAGGCTCTGCCACTGTGATGATGTAAATGTACACGTGACTCTTCAGCACCCCACTTTCTCTGTCATCTCCTCCTCCTACGTCAGAGCAGCTTTTCCCTTTGCCTGTGTTTTTAAGGCCCGTGTTCTCAAACAGCGAAATGTTCTCTTAAAATAGTTCTCATCTTAGCAGACTGGTGGTTGAAATAAGCTACCTGTTGTCCAGACAAAGATAATCAAAATATGTAGGAATCGTCTCTGATCCGGGGATTGAGTCTCTGGTTTGAAGAGGTCAGGCTCTCCCTAGAAAGGAAAGGGCTTTTCCTGAAGAGTTTTCTAAGTTTATATTAACGATTTAAAACCTACACTGGCAAGTACACACAATTCAACACATTCCAGTTTTCATCTTTGCTCTGTACAGTCCCACCTGGCATTGCTTAGCGTGTCACCCTTTCATCGCTCTCAAGCGAGTCTTCATGGTTTCTCCCGATAGACCACCTTCTACTTTTGTTCTCATCCTCCTTTGTCCTAGACTCTGCTTTCTTCCCTTAAAGCTCAACCCAAAAGCCACAAAAGCTTTCTTGGCAGTCCCTGCCCTCAAAATGGCTCTGCTCCCGTGGTCTAGCCCATGAAGTTCAGTACTTGTCAGTGGATCACCCTGTAATAATATAATCCTATCTAATGGTGTGCTGTTTATATCAGAGACCTGTTTAGGTGCTAAACCCATGTTAGCCGATACTCCCAGCAATCATACGAAGAGGACTCTCTTTTTTTAGAGAAGGGAGGGTAGAGACTGGGACCCTCCCCAGCAATCAAAGACACACGTGCCTGTGGGTTTGACCACCATGTACGTCTATGAAGACTCTCATCCTTTATATAAGTTTTACATCTTCCATAGTGCGCAGCAGAAAGTGTGTTATCACTAAATAGTGACTAATTTAACGTCAGAATTAAAGACCAATTATACTTGAGTGTACACAGTCTTATTTTACATTGATGTTGAAATCTGGGAAGAAATAGCAAAGAGTGGCTACTTTAAGAGTCTGTTTAAATCCTTGACATCACCGCGTTTATGTGATATTTGAGAGTTCCAAAGGAGCCAGTCGGTGACCATTTGGATTTCAGGCATTGCTACTTTAGCTATAATAATGATAAAACTTTTACATTAATTTACAACTTTTCCTCTCACCTTGGCAAGAACCCAGCATGGTGCAGAATGGGAGACAAAAGCAGAAACGTTGAGAAAATCACTACGTGTTCACAGTTGCTCTAGGACCTGATAGAGTGAGAAGGGTTCCATGAATCATGAATCATGAGGTAAAAGATAGTCCCAGGTTCAGCGGCTAACCACAGAAAACTGCATGTAAACCAGTTAGCCCTTGAGAGGGACACAGACTCCACAAATGTACAGCATGCATTTTTTAACCACTTACCTGGGAATAAGAGATAGTAATTGCAAAAATGAGATCATGGAAGTGCTTAACCCCGTGACCATTTCAGGCGATGCTGGCAAAGTGCTAACTGCGCCAAGAATAAAAAATAAAAAAAGTGGGTGATTTCATATCCCAGATGAATATCCAATTTACTGACTAGCTTAAAAATAATTTTTCTTGCCCACTGTAAGTCCAAGAGTAATTTTAGTGCTACAGCAGTATAAAAACAGCAACAGAAAACAAGATTTCTTGTTTTCTTTCATTCTTCCCTCTCTCCCACCTGACTTGTGCTCACCCCTCCAATGCCAAAGACATGTCTGTAGCATAGATGTGGGCTGTGTATGTAAGGTTTATGGTGAGTCTGTTCTATATAAACATTTTTCAGGTTGATGATCAAAGACTTTTGTAAAATGCAAGGGATCCAGACATTTGTCCTTTATATTTCGACTGTAGTATCAAGTTTATTAGAAAGCTAATGAGTAGTGAAGTACTGATGCACTAACAAGAAAAAAAACACAATTTACTAACATCAGTATAGCAGTTGCTATCCTAAAATCTCCTTCCCTGACTCCCATCTGTACAAACCCAGTACAACTCAAAGGATGACTTGATTTCTCTTCTTTAAAAAAAAAAAAATTAAATATTTTAAGATACAATTGAATTAAATTTTTAAAGCTTTTTAATTTTTTTCATTTGACAAAAGTTACCACTTGCAATAGGCAGTTGTATGACATCTACAAATACTGTTGCAAAAGGAGATGACCATGGGTTGGAAAGCTGTAAATAGGAGTCACATTGCTATACATTGTGAATAGAAAAGTGGAAAGAAAGTATCTTAGGAAAAAGAAAAATGGATCTATGAATATGGCTTCACTTTTAATTCCACTTTCATTTAGACACAGCAGTCCTTTGTTTTGCAAATAATTCTACATGGGAAACTTCGTTACATACAGTTTACCATAAGAGAAAATGGCAAAACACTTAAAAAAATTTTTATATAAATTTTTGTGCAGAAAGACCAAATTATATTTTTAGGCACTTATGAAAGATTTAAAATATGATTGTATTCTAAAGGTTTTTGTTTGTTTTGGAACCATACCACAAGAGAAGTTTTCGAAGCAATTAATTTCTCGAGGGAATATATAAAAATAGCTAGGTTTAAAAAAATTCTAATATAAATACAGGTCGCCTCTTTAGAAGTAGATTATTTTGATAAAGTTCATTTGTAAGTTAATGGTTTGAAAGTTAACATACCTGCTTAGAGATAGCAAAGCTGAAAAAAAAATTGCTGAATTCGGCACATTAGAACTACAAAATTGTGAGAAAGACGTTCTTAAAATACCATTAAGAGTGCTTATTTCTTAAGTCATAAACTCTTCAGTTATTCCCTGAAGTAGTGCTCTATAAATATTCTTAAATTTACGTCAAGGGATTGTTAAATAAAAAAGCAATCTAAAAATGATATTTACACGGTGATATTTGCGGGAAAAATGGTAAGTCAAGATAAAACCATATATCTGTTCATATGCATAAAATACATGTGTGAGAGATTAACATGCCAGCATACTCATTGCTTGGTCCCTCTCTATTTCTCGTTGTCGGAGTTGAACCCTAAGGGTACTCTCAGTCCATAGGGAAGCAGAAGCAGGAATTTAAAGAAGCTGCTGACCCAAGACTAGGAAAGATTTCGCTTCAGGCTCCAAATGTCGAGATGATTTTTCTCCTTCTAAGACTTGTGAACACGGGTCCAGAGAGGAAGGAGCAGGTAACTGGAGTCCTCACTGGAGAGGAGGAAGCTTCTCGATAGGACCAGGGAGTCAGGTAGAGGGACCTTGGCCTGTACTTCTGCTGGTGTAGACAACAGGCCCTGCCATCTGCCCCTGGGGGCATCTGTAAGCCCCATCACAGGGATGGAGAATTGGATACCGTGTCCACAGTCAGGAATTGTGTACACAGTTGGGGCAATGGGAAAATGCTTGGGAAGGACCTAGAGGAAGCACATGAAAGGGATAATCTTCATGACCAAGGCCATTTGTGGAATTGGGGGAGATGGGAGAATTTGGGGGTATTCTCTGTTTTAAAGGTTTTACAACAAGAAAGTATTTATTTGATGTGTAATCCAAAGAATTTTAACTCATTGATTTAAAAAATAAATCATAATCAAATACTTTAAAATTTATTCTTGACAGCTGATGATTTTTAAAAAAGTTTAAAAAGTGTTACCCGCTGAATGTCTGTATCCCCCCCTCCCCCCCACCCAAATTCACATGTTGAAATCCTAACCCCCAAGGTAATGGTATAAGGAGGTGGAGCCACGAGGGGCGTTGAGGTCGTGAGAGTAGGGCCCCCATGTGTGGTATTAGTACCACAGCCCACAGAGCTGTCATCCCTGTCACCACTGAGGGAGGAAGCATTGTGTGAACCAGGACGCAGTCTCTCCCCTGACACTGAATCTGCTGGCTCCATGATCTTGGACAGTGAGAAATAAATTTCTGTTATTTACACACCACAGGTCTGCAGCAGTTTGTTAGAGCAGCTCGAACAGAATAAAACAGGAAGCAAATGAAAATTTTAACTGAGACTCCAAATGCGTCTTTTAACTGAGACTCCAAATGCTCCAAAGGCATTGCTGAGAGATTTATGAGTTGTATTAGTTACGTCTAATTTCATGTCAAAAGACATTATTTTCCTTTTCCATGGTAATACCTCTAATCATTTATTACAACAAAATATCAGATGTGATTTAGGTTGATTTGAGAGAGATGGAAAAAGAACCAAAAAGGGAAGAGAAAGGGGAAATGTGAAGGACTAAACAGGATATGTGTCTATAGCAGCTGCCATTTGTTGGCATTTATTGAGCGCTTTTTGCATGCCAGCTCCTAATTTTAGCGCTTTACGTAAATTATATAACGAAGTCTTCGAAACAACTTCAAGAGGGAGGTGTTGTTACTACTCCATTTTACATTTACAGTTGGACAAACACTACAACTTGCCCAAGGCCACAGAGCTGGAGGGAGTGAAGAGAGGTGACCCTTGAAAGTTTGACTTTAGGTGTGAACTGCCAGCCAGCATATCTGATTTCCTCCTTCATTGAGTGTAATGCAAAATAGCATAGAGGACTTTAAGGCTGGGGATGGAAAGAGAAGAGTGGAATGTATGCGGGAACTGGTACAAGAGGGAGTCAATTCTGGATCAACCTGTTTCTGTAATTACCACTAGGTGGCAGTGGTGGCCCAGGACACCTTAATTATTTTCAGGAGCAAGAGGGTTAAACCATAGGCCTTAGGGTGATAGGGAGTGAGAAACTGTACAGTCTCATTCAATGGTATGAGATGTTCTTGGATCAAAAGTGACCGCTAAAGGGACCTTTCTGACTCTGGCTCAAGACAGGCATGGCATATTATCTATTAACATTCTCATCAGTTTCTTCTATCAACCTCAAAAATTGTCAACTACAATTAATAATATCATCTCAATAAAGAGATAATTCTGTGCCAAGTATCATGTATTTGTCAGTTGATAAAAAGACTCCATCCTTCTTCTCCAGGGTCATTATCACAAAGATGACAGTGTGACACGAGATTAAAGTAAAATGGTAATTATTAGAAATACGTGTGGCATTGGGCTATAATCAAGTGATATTTAGCTAGGAAATCTAGGATTACTGAACCTAACCACTCGAACCCTATAAAGTTCCTGAGAAGGAGATGCTACTTGCAAGAGGAACAGGTGATAAACTAGTTCCCACCCTTTTGTTGGGGTTGACTTTCTACTAACTGCCCACTAACTGCCCCGTTTGGAACTTGCTGGAAGACTGGACGTTCACAGATGATCTGAGCTCAAGCACAAAGTGGAGCTTCTGCCTTCTATTAGGGCGCTCTTCTTACTGCCAGCTGGTTTGCACGATGAAATAAAAGAGTTAATAAGTCTAAATTCTTCGTGGCCTGAGCAGCTGAGAGCCCAGGATGGCTGGTTTGTATGAAGGGTCTGGATCCTGGGTCACTTTCCCTGTGGAAACAGAAGAGCAGAAAATGTAGGGGCAAAGTCCAAGAGAGAAAGCCATACCGACCATGGGAACTGCTGGTACCTAGCCATCAAAGATTAGCAGCTGTGGCCTGAGCACTGTTCTGGAAGCCAGGCCCATCAAGATAACTTCTCTACACTTTCAGTAGCAAGTGGGGAGAGAATTGAGAATCCTATCCTTCTCCACTGTACAAACAAATAAGGGTAACTGCATTTTACCTTTCCTAGGGCTGTGCTACTCAGAGCCAAGAGCCATCAGCAGCTAGTGAGCACTTGGGAGTGTTACTGAGAGACCGGTGAGACTCAAGAAACTGAATCTTAGATTTGATTTGATTTGAATTAATTTCAGTTTAAAAAGCAGAACAATATAAAATATTTCCCTGTTAAATACATCTTTATTGTCTTGATAGGATTCATTTCTCTTTAGCCATGGTATTGGTTATCTAACCCCTGGATTATCTAACCATTGGTAATCTAACCATTGGATTAGATACTGTTGCATTGTAATGAGTGTGTTGATTCACACATCCTTCCTGGTCTTACAAATACATAACGCCACCAACTGAATCAGTGTCAAAGGATTGATTCAATTGGGGTGGTATTTGTGATGTGTTTATGTGAATTTTTTATTTAGGCAGCGTGAGTTACAGTGATACCTATGTAAATTGTAATTTATAATTAAATTGAAATGTTTAAATGATAATATACTTTCAACATTAATATAAGTGTGGACAAATTTAAAATAAAGGCATACGTCTGATTCAGTCAGTTGGAAAGGAAGAAGATGGTATTTTGAAGGAAACAGTAAAGAAAAAAAATGGAAAAATATATGTGAGAATGTAATGATAAGAGGCAATTACATTCTGTTGGGCAAATCAAAACTGCTTGCTTGTGTAAAAATTTTTTTGAAGATAAAGTGGACAATGTTCAGAGATATTTTTAGCAAACACGTAGTAAATTTGGTAATTAAATGTCTTTATACATTTTAAGTTATTTTTTAACAGTATCTGAGCTTGTAACTCTGACAAGCTATAAAATGACTTGGATACTTGCATAAAAAAAAGAAAATCCTTTTTAGATAGATGACAAAGAAATCATTATTTCAATTACAGCAATTTTGTTAGATAATAAAAAGACTAAAAAATACATTTTATAAAAAGTTAAAGATCATTGAGTAAACTGTCAAATAATCACCCGTAAGGGGCACTGGGGTGGCTCAGTGGTTGAGCGTCTGCCTTTGGCTCAGGGCATGACCCTGGGGTCTGGGGTCCTGGGATGGAGTCCCACATCGGGCTCCCTGCATGGAGCCTGCTTCTCCCTCTGCCTGTGTCTCTGCCTCTCTGTGTGTCTCATGAATAAATAAAATATTTTTAGAAATTACCAATAAAACACAAAGTCTTTCTAAAAATATTAAAGATCAATTGAAAATTTGAAAAACTGAAATACTTTCTTTAAGGTTTAAGATGAATCATGCAGTATGAGATATTGCTCCATTAATATCTTAGTTACCTTTTGTGTCAAAAGGCCTTCAGGTTCACCAAAAAGCTGTTAGCAACTCATGACCTGGAAAATTAAGTTGTGCTATAGATACATTGAATACTTAACTTCTGTTAAGAAGAATTTCAAATTTGTTTCAAAAAGTCACTTTCTATTGTAACAGACTCTAGTTACATTTGGTCAAAAATTCAAATATATTGGAATTTTATGAAACGAGACTCATGTTTTCTTATTGCTTCATTTCACTTTAAGGTGCACATTGGAAATACTTGTGCTTTGTGTACTGAGAGTCTTAAAAGTATCATGAATGAAATTGTTAAAATTATTCAAATTTAAATGTAAAGGCCATGGATATACATATATTCACAGATCATGAGTTATCGTTAGTTTTGGTAACTATTGAAAGAAAAGACAACAGATTCATGAAATCCTGTGTTCTCTGCTAGTGCTCATTAGGTGAGTCATGTGAGAATTTTACAAAGATGTATTGTTACCTCCATATCAGGATTTTTTTAAAGATTTTATTCATTTATTCATGGGAGACACACACACACACACACACACACACACACACACACACACACACAGAGGCAGAGGGAAAAGCAGGCTCCCTGTGGAGAGCCCGATGGACTCGATTCCGGGACCCCAGGATCATGCTGAGCCAAGGCAGACGCTCAACCACTGGGCCACCCAGGTGCCCCAAACTATGGTTGTCTTTAACAGATGCCCCCATATCAGGATCTTTTGAAACAGAGGTAATAATGATGAAAAATGGCAGTGGGATTTATGTTTTCTCAACTTATATCACACTGCATAAAAATAAGTGAAATTTAAAGCTCTCGAAAAGGAAGTATTTGCAACTTAGCTAGACAGGTACAAAAATTTATGTCAAAACTAAAACTATTCATGTTTCAAATCAATATTTTATACATTTTTAAAACGAATCAACAAACAAGACAGTTTTAATTGTAATTGCCAATATTATGTAAATTGGTTGTAAAAATTAGAACAATTTGAGGAACAATGTTGATATTGATAAACTTTTAGAATTGCTTTTTGATTCAGGAAGTTCTTTGAATTTGATGTTAATAACATTGAGCTGACACAAGAGTTAAATTTACTTAATTTGGGTAGACACAGTTGAAACTGACATATTTCTGCTTCAAAGACAAAGTTTTTCTAAAGAATCATGAATCAGTTTTGTCAGTGCAGATGTGAATATTAATAGAAAATGATTTTTTTTACTTGCCTCAGTTATTGGGAAACATTTAAGGATATTTGGGAAATCAGTAGGTGAATCTACTTTTTCAACTGCGAATTTTATGAAGTCTGAGTCCAGATCATGCATTCCCCAGTAAAAATTTAGCTCCCACACAATATGTGCTATGGTCTGTAAATACAATGTGCACACCAGATTTCAAAAATTTAGTACAAGAAAAAGAATGTAAAATAGCTCATTCATATTTTAAAATATTGGTTGTTGAAATGATAATATATTTTGGGCATTGGGTTAAAGTATAATACTCAAATTCAGCTCTCCTGTTCCTTTTTTCTTCTTTTGTAGTTACTGTAAAACTTTAAATTACTCCTCTGGCTCTCATTATCCTTGTGTTGAGCATCATTGGTCTGGGCTGTGCTCCGAATTACTTGGGGAGCTGAGCTCAGCCCTGAGGAATATTGGAGCCTTATTGTGACCTAACATCCTTAGAATGCTTGATTCCAGAGTACTGTCTCAGAAGGGAAGATGCTGTGAGAGCAGAGGGCTTTCCTGGTCTCTCCTACCTCTGGAGTATACATTCCATGACCAACACCTGAGCATACGGTGTCCCCCTGGATCCCAGAGCAGCAGCTCTCCCTCAGATCTGGGGCTGTCCTTCTCTGTTCCTCCCCTCTTCACCCCCACCCTGCCCTGTTTCCTTTGACTTTATTTTTTTTATTATTTTTTTTAGAAGATTTTATTTATTTATTCATGAGAGACACAGAGAGAGAGGCAGAGACACAGGCAGAGGGAGAAGCAGGCTCCATGAGAGAGAGCCTGATGCGGGACTTGATCCCGGGTCTCCAGGATCACACCCTGGGCTGCAGGCGGCACTAAACCGCTGTGCCACTGGGGCTGCCCTCCTTTGACTTTATAAACAAAGCCTTAGCCCCTGCCCTTCTCTAGCAGTCTTATCTTTTTTCCACCCAAGTCCCCCCAAAAACTACCACAACCCTCTTTTCCTTCCTTTTGTCCAGGGCACACACATCTGCTGATGCTAATTGGCTTCCTTTAGAGTCTCTTAGAAGGAATCAGACATTCTAATCAACAGAGAGCTTATCATTTCGTCCATCTGGTTCCAAAAACTTTAAGGAGTTACTATCTACTTAATGAAAGACATGTCTCCTCACCTTCATATAAACTTACAAAGAGGAAAGAAAACCCAGTGGGTTCATTCTTCCCGGGCCTCCAGTTTATGGCTCAGAAAAAAAATCAGAATTATTATGGAACATGAGTCAAAAAGCCAGAGCAAATGGACATATTTATCAGCAAAGACTGATTTAGAAAGTGTTTTTGAAGATTAGCATGCATAGAGGGACAAAGTCTAATGTTAAAAACCTGCTCTGCAAAACTGAAATGTTATAACAAATTCAGTCTGAAATTGTTTTAATTGGTGTGTACATGTGGAAACAATAGAAATCCCTCAAGTAGGAAGTATGCCTATTCAGTTCTGAATGCACCCAGGAATTTTATGAATTATTTTATATTAGAATTCCAAGCAAGAAAATAATACAGCTTCTTCGTAACAGCGAATGAATCCTATAATTAGTTTCTCTCTTCTTTTTCTTTTCTAGCAAAAATAAATATTTTTGCGATAGGTTTCATGTAAATATTCAGGTTATGCATTTAGGGTAATCTGTCCCTTTTCTGATTTTTTTTTTTAATCAGAAAATGGTAAGTCTAAGGTGATGAGTACTTAAAAAAAAAAACATATTTGCCTTCTCTCTAGGCTGATTACTTAATGCTGTAAAATACCAATCTCTCTGAATATTACCTCTCAGTTTTCTTTTCTTCAAATAGGAAGGATAATAGTATCTACTCCTGGGGGTGTTGCAAAGATGAAATTAGATGACCTACCTAGCACAGAGATAGGCAAATAGTGTTATCATCCATTCTCATTCTCATTGCCTGATCACTGTCAGCATCATCCCATCCATATCATTATCAAGTTGCAGTATTTATCAGGACATGTCCCTTCTAGAGTGGCCTTACATCATAATCACATTTAACGTAGGCAGCTTGAACTCTGCTTCCTCTAGAAAAAGGAGATGTAATAGTTTTGTTGATCCATTGGTCCCATGTTTGTAATGTGAGCATCACCAAATAAGATAGCAGAGTTTGAAGAGAGATCTTTTTTCATGCAACACACACTTATTTCAGGAATAAAACCTGGTTATTGGGCTAACTGCAAGATAGTATTTTTTGACTTTTTCAGAGACTGACCTGTATTTCTAGGTAACTTCAGGAATTTCACAGATGATTTTTATAAATGTATTTACCATAAATGTTAATTTCAGAACCTAATTCTGACATTACACAGGACTCTACTAGATGGGACAAAATCTACCTTTTGACAGTTTCCTCTTCATTGGCTGTGTCTTAGCTTAGAATTGTTAAGTCTCTTCCTCTCTCACACAGAAATGAGAGGGAAGCCTGGGAGGGTCTTGTAAATGCCTTTAGTGCCCTAGACCTTTGTACAAGATCAAGAAAGCTTTGGCAGCTACTGAGAGTTTTTGACTAAGAAGTGTAACTGAAATGATTATTTTAAGACATTAAACCGATTTTTAAAAGATTTTTCCCTTGGACATCCACATGCAGAAGAATGAAACTAGACCATTCTCTTACACCATACACAAAGATAAACTCGAAATGGATGAAAGATCTAAATGTGAGACAAGATTCCATCCAAATCCTGGAGGAGAACACAGACAACACCTTTTTTGAACTTGGTCACAGCAACTTCTTGCAAGATACATAGATGAAGGCAAGGGAAACAAAAGCAAAAATGAACTACTGGGACTTCATCAAGATAAAAAGCTTCTGCACAGCAAAGGATACAGTCAACAAAACTAAAAGACAACCTACAGAATGGGAGAAGAGATTTGCAAATGACGTATCAGATAAAGAGCTATCCAAGATCTATAAAGAACTTTTTAAACTCAACAGCAAATAAACAAAATCCAATCATGAAATGGGCAAAAGACATGAAGAGAAATCTCACAGAGGAAGACACAGACATGGCCAACATACACATGAGAAAATGCTCTGCATCACTGGCCATCAGGGAAATACAAATAGAAACCACAATGAAATCCCACCTCACACCAGTGAGAATGGGGCAAATTAACAAGGCAGGAAACAACAAATGTTAGGATGTGGAGAAAGGGGAACCCTCTTGCACTGTTGGTGGGAATGGGAACTGGTACAGCCACTCTGGAAAACTGTGGAGGTTCCTCAAAGAGTTAAAAATAGATCTGCCCTATGACCTAGCAATTGCACTGCTGGGGAGTTACCCCAAAGATACAGATGCAGTAAAATGCCGGGACACCTGCACCCCAATGTTTCTAGCAGCAATGTCCACAGTAGCCAAGCTGTGGAAGGAGCCTCGGTGTCCATCGAAAGATGATGGATAAAGAAGATGTGGTCTATGTATACAATGGAATATTCCTCAGCCATCAGAAATGACAAATACCCACTTTTTGCTTCGATGTGGAGGGAACTGGAGGGTATTATGCTGAGTGAAGTAAGTCAGTCGGAAAAGGACAAACATTATATGTTCTCATTCATTCAGGGAATATAAAAATTAGTGAAAGGGAATAAAGGGAAAGAAGAGAAAATGAGTGAAATTATCAGGGTGACAAAACATGAGAGACTCCTAACTCTGGGAAATGAATAGGGGTAGTGGGGAAGTGGGCGGGGGGTTGGGGTGACTGGGTGATGGGCACTGAGGGGTGGCAATTGACGGGATGAGCGCTGGGTGTTATGCTATATGTTGGCAAATTGAACTCCAATAAAAAAATAATAAAAGCTTTATCCCCTGGAGTGCCTGAGTGGCTCAGGGCTCAGTTGGTGAGCATCTGCCTCCGGGCTCCCTGCTTAGCGAGGAATCTGCTTCTCCATGCCCCTCCTCCCCCAACTCGTGCTCCCTCTCAAATAATTAAAGGTCTGGATGTCCCAGGATGACTGCATGAAGGAAGAAGTAGGTGGCTGAAAATTAACAGTAAGCGTACCTATGGGGTGCCTGGGTGGCACTGTTGGTTAAGCGTCTGATTCTTGATTTCAGCTCAGGTTGTGATCTCAGGGTCATGAGATCAAGCTCCGAGTCTGTCCCCACACTCAGTGGAGTCAGCTCGGGTTTCTCTCTCCCTCTCCTTCTGCCCCTCCCCTCTGTTTGCTTTCTCAAAAAAAAAAAAAAAAATCTTAAATAAGCATAACTAAATAAAATTAGGCTTAACTGCAAAAGGGTTGTCCTGGTTCGGAGTGAGGAAACCAGTGCAAAGTGAAAGAGCCCCAAGGAAAGGCCACTAAATTTCAAAGCATCCATGCTGCCAGCAAAAATCAAAATGTGAAACCACAAGGAGTTTATTGAGCTTCATGGGAGCAGTCACTCTGCTTACCTTGTGAACACAGACCTTAGAGCCATAATCCACAATGTATGCTGAAATTTCAGAGCGAGACCTATGCCAAGACTCACCGGTTATTCATCAGTTAGAATCAGCAGGGCTAGCAGTGTGTGCTGTGTGGATCAAAGTTCCCTTTTCCTTGTGCCCATGAGATTGTATGTCCTTAGATATGCTCCTAATAGCACAAAAGAGGTAAGAACTCCAAAATGAGGGTGCCTGGGTGGCTCAATCGGTGAAGCGTCTGCCTTTAGCTCAGGTCATGATCCCAGAGTTCTGGGATTGAGCCCTGGGTCAGGCTCCCTGCTCATTGGGTGTCTACCTCTCCCTCTCCCACTCACCCTCAGTTGGTGCGCGCTCGCTCTCTCTCTCTCTCTCTCAAATGAATAAAATCTTAAACCCCCCAAAACTCCAAAATGATGATTTATACCCTAAAGAGATTGAATTAATCTGAGCCTTTATAACCACAGGAGACAAAGTTACCATTCATCATCGGGGGTTTTCTGTTTGCTTGGTTGCTTGGAATATACATATATATATATAAAATTCATTTTTAATCAGAGAAATAGATGATCCAGGGCAAAATGAGGTCTGTCCTAGGACATAATAAATGACTATTTCTGCACATCTAAATTGTAGTGTGTGAATTTTAACCTTGCCATAGGAGTATCAGAGTACTGTTTAATCCTCTTCTTTCCTACCTCATGCAAGCCCAACATGCTCTACATATGTAGAATGTAATTTTTTTTCCATCTCTACTGGTAGTAAAGATCAGAATGTTAGCAATTCAATTGATGAATCAAATGCAATCAAAATATTACTTGGAATATAGAGTGAGACATAGGAGATCTTTACATATGGACCAGATAAGAGCTGAAAAGAAAAACTGTTTGTAGAAACAACCAGAAAACTGGCATTATTAGCTGTGAGTCTACTGACATGGCTATTTTAACTGCCATCCTACAGGTGGTGTGAATGAGGCACCTTCCATGGCTTGTGACAATAGCGACTTGGCGGTTAGACACCACCACCCCCCCCCCAAAGGATGCCCCTGCTTGGGTTGATAATTGACAGCACCACACACCGTGATCATTTATAACCTCGGGGTGTTCTCTTGAAAGTTATTTTTAGTTATTTGATGACACATTTCTCCTAATCCACAATACTGTGCTCTTTTTCCTCCAGCATTACATCGGACCAGACCACAGAAGCAGTGTTCAATAAACCATTTCATATCCTCGCCACTTGAAATCTTGTCTACATTTTTGAAAAAAAAATCTCCACCCGCTTGCTGTTGAGTCATGCCTTTTACTTTAAGAAGCAAAAGAGGCAAATGGTTTTTAATTGCCCTGCAAATATTTACATCCTATACATCCTGTGATTCAGCAATTATACTTATCAGCTTTCCACCCCCTGCTAAAGTAAACCACAACATTGTCATGAGGAAATCATGGAAAAAAAAATACCGTAGCAAGCTCATTCAGCTTTGCATGTAGTGCAAGCAGAAATGCCATCCCTCACTAGCTTGACCTGCAAAATTATTTTCCACCCTCAGGAGCAATTGGTCTTTCCCCACCGCTGATGGGCCACCACCGTGGCAGGATCTAACTGTTCCCTCAGAAATTCCGGAAAGGTCGTTCTCTTACAATGCTGTGTCCTGTAAATACTTGAGCTGTGCCTGTAATTGCCCTGAACTGCGTTGCCTGCTGTGCTGACTTACGTCCCAGAGTAGTTTCGAAGGTCAGCCTGAGCGCCTTGATAGCTGGTTGTTATTTGGTAATGAAGTCATCAGGATAAGAAGCTTGGTTCATATTTGCATCTCAGTTATCGAAGAAATGCTTCTGGAAGTCTTTCCTAGGATGATGACGTCACTTGTTCTGACTCGAGTATATATTTAGAGTATTAAGTGGTTGTTTTCAGGAAACATGTAGCAAGCACAGAGTCTCTTGCTCACAAACAGACCTTTCCAGTGATCTGAGGGGAGGGTCGATCTCTATGAATTCTGTGCCTCAGAGGCTGCTTGGCCTTTTCCCTGGACCCTTGCTCTTGGGATAGACTGGATTGAGAATCTGAAAATAGCATCAGTGCCAGGCTGCGTGATGAACTCTTGCCCTAGGCTCTGGGGGTGCTCCACTCGCACAGCCCCCCAGTGACATCCTATGCTAGCTCGCTCCACAGGAAGAGCCTGAAAGAGCAGCATCGCATCTTTCCGTGGTGAAGAACAGATATGATGGCAAAGCGGATGTGGTTAGGATGGGTGTCCTCGCTAGTGGTGGCCCAGGTCAGAGTGCACACTCCCTGCAGCACAGCCCGCAGAGGGGAGTGGGGGGAACCGGGTGCCATTCCCAACCACGCTTCCAAGGGCCACTGGCAAGACACCAGGCCATCAGCACCCCCTCTCGTTGTCTCTTGGGTGAAGAGGGTGGTGCCATCCTGCCAGCCGACCATCAATGCCTCAGGCTTGGCACTGACCCATCTGGAGCTCTCGTTCCTCCAGGTGGGAGATACAACACTGAAGGTGCAGAAAAGCCCCGCCAGCTTAGAACTTCAGTAGGATTCTTTAGGACTGCATTGCCCGCCGTCTTCTCTCCAGAGAAAGATCCATCACTCGGTGGCCTTTTGGTCACAGCCAGCCAGCACTGAGAAGGCCACATGGTGTCCGCCTCGTTCTTCACACCATGTGAGAGCTTACTAACTGTCCTGTGTTGGAGAAGAGCTATTTTCTGAGGCTACGATATGAAGTTTTGTCTATTTATTTGATGTTAGCAATAAATATTCCCTCAAAGACTATTCCCAGATCAATCTAGACGGTGTCAAATGCCTGTTAACAAGTGGGCACAGTGGTAGGCCCTGCTCAAACTTCATCTTCAGTGTTTGCATTATTGACACAAAGCAGATTTTGTCTCTGTTTTACAAATGAGAAAAGGAAGCTTAGGGGGCCTCAATAATTTGCCCACAGTGGGAATTTCAGAATTTGAGCCCAGACTCTGCAGCAGTGCCATCCCCTTTGCACAAATGGAACGCAGAATCCTGAGCCACATGAGTAGCATTTCAAGGACTCCTAAAGGCCATATAGAAGGAAATCCCTATTGGATGGGGAAAGCCTGTGGTGGATATTTTTGTCTGTCACTTGACTGGGCCATGAGGTCTCCAGCCTGGGTGTGTCTGTGACAATGTGCTGGGAAAAGATTATTAGTGTTTGAATAGGTGGGGTGAACAAAGCCGCAGGCCATCCGCAGCATGGATGGGGACCATCTAATTAGTTTGGGGACTGAATGTGACAAAAAGGCAGAGGAAGGTTCAAACTACTCTGTGCCTGACTTCTGAGCTGGGACCTAGGTCTCTTGCCCTTGGAGGTCCTGGTTCTCAGGTCTTTGGACTTGGACTGGAGCTACCCCTGGCTCACCTGGGTCTTTTGCTTGCACATCTAGGATCATAGAACTCAGCCTCCATAATCACATGAGCCAATACCTTACAATAAGTCTTTCTCTCTATATATAGAATATATGTTTTTCTATTGGTTCTGGTTCTCTGGAGAACTCTGAGAGTTACAGTTTTAATACTTTCATATATGTGAGACACATGAACTACATGTAAAGCCAACTAAATTTTAATCTCCTTTAAAGCAGTGACTGTAGTTTTATCTTCTTTGTCATATGGCTGGGCATAGTTTAGAGGCATGCCAGGTTCTTTTACATTTGTCTTTTTTTTAAAGATTTTATTTATTCATGAAAGAGAGAGAGAAAGAGACAGAGGCAGACACAGGCAGAGGGAGAAGCAGGCTCCATGCAGGGACCCCAATGCAAGACTCAATCCTGGGACTCTGGGATCATGCCCTGAGCCAAAGGCAAATGCTCAACTGCTGATCCGCCTGGGCATCCCTACATTTGTCTTAAATGGAAAGATGAACACAAAATGGCCCTGCCCCCGGGTTTTGGTCTCCTTCACTACCTTTTAAGTGCTTTAAGAAGGATACTGTTTTCTAAGAAAGCAGAGACACATGGTGACTTCCACTGGATCCTACACTACTTGGGGTTCTATGGAAGGTAGGGACCCAGTCTTTCAGATCTTTGGTCATCTACAATTCCTAGTACAATGATCTAGACGAAATGAAGGCCTGCCCCCAAAGAAGCTGGATTTCAAGACATACAGAGTTTTCTTCTGTGCCTTTTAGCTAGTAGGAAGTTGTTTAATTTCCCAGAGGTGGAGAGAAGTATCTTTATTTACCCTTTATGTCCACTTCCCTTTTACTTAGATGAACAAAGCCTTGTGCTCTGAAGGATCAAGCAATCCCTTGATCTAGCAGATCAAGGATCTGCTCAGAAAGAGAAGCTCAGGCAGGAGAACATTTAGCCTTCAGTTTAAGGAATGGATCTTGGAAGATTCAAGCACCCAGTGGAGAGAAAGGGAGCTTGGGTGGGCTCTGACACTGAGCTGACTGTGCTGATGAGGACGCAATTTGAGCAGAACACAGAGTGACTGGATGCACCAGATTCCATCATTTTTACCTCAGTGGACTTTTGTGAGGCAAATCACAGGGTGTGCAATTTGGAGCAATAACATTTCTGCTACACTGCAAGGGTAGGGTCACTGCTGCCTTGTTGGCACCTGAGTTACTAGATCTCAGTACCAAGACTGGCATGTGATGCTTACTTAATAAAGTTCATGTAGGTGAATAGATAAATGAGTAGATAAATGTTGGGTAGGGACTTTTAATGTGGAAGAGCTAGAAAGGTCCAGAGTGGAATCCAGAAAAGGAAACGTCAGCCAACTATTCCTGACAGCTTCTGCTACACTGTCTACTATAGCAGCCTTCAGCCACACAAGGCTATTCACATTTAATTAATGAAATCTAAATAAAATTAGAAATTCTGGTTTTCAGTCTCACTAGCCATATTTCAAACATGCAATAGCCACATGTCTCTAGTGGCTACATAAGGTACAGCAAAAATACTGAATATTGCCATTAATACTGACAGTTGTATTGGGCTGCGCTTCTCTAGGACATTTAAGGAAAAAAGGCAAAGGATGTTTTTAAGGTTTTTCTCATTACAGTATCCATCCTAGCTCACAAGTAAGAATGTGAGCAGGGCCCCAGGGCTTTAAGAGAATTCTAGAATATAATATGCATTTGGTTGAGAATATCATATGTTGTTTTATGACAGCAAAAAACAAAAAATGTTTTAGGGAAAGCTATAGAGTAGGAGGGGATCCTCAACATTTCCTCGGTTCAGTCCAGTCTCTGCTTATCGGTGTTAGGTTCTGGGGATTCTGAACTCGTCTTTTTGGGACTCTCAGGACTGGGAACAAATTTTTACATTAAAAAGAATGTGAGGGGCAGCCCAGGTGGCTCAGCAGTTTAGTGCCGTCTTCAGCCCAGGGCGTGATCCTGGAGACCCGGGATTGAGTCCCATGTCAGGCTCCCTGCATGGAGCCTGCTTCTCCTTCTGCCTGTGTCTCTGCCCCCCTCCCCATCTCTCGTGAATAAATAAAATCTTTAAAAAAAATGAAATTTTTCTATTATTGCAGAAGTTCTCCGAAACAAATTTAGGAAATCAAAGTAAATTTAAAAAAAATATGAGAATCAGTTATCTCTTATATTTCAGAATAAACTTTTTCTTTTTTCTATGCACTTGATAAATGCAATGCACTAAAAACCATTCTGCACGTCATTGTTAAACATTCCTCTGCACCATCTTATTAATGAGGGCATTTTATTACATTTGGTGAATATATTATAAATTACTGCATTTTGTCATTGGATATTTAATTCGTTTTTGATGTCACAAATTTTCATGAACACTCATACAGTAAACATCCTTACACAAAAATTTAGTATATATTCTTAAAGTTGTTATGAAGCTGGGAGTTCTGGATCAGATTATAAGCATAATTTTAAGTCTTTTTGACGCACATTGCTAAATCTACCCTCCATATGAACATATACACTTGTGTTTGTCCACTGAATTTTCACTAGAAGAATGTTCTTCTCACAAAAAGTATATACAGGAGTTGTACTTAACTGTTACTCTTGGAGCTCAACTCATGGAAGTTGGTAAAGGTGCATTTTATAACAGAACCAAGGTGGGTTTGCTCCTTGGTGAGACACAGGTACAGCAGGTGGGGTTGGCACACAAAGTAAAATTTATTTGCAATGAGTAAGGAGATCACTAGGAGTAACTTCCAAAGCCCTGACTCTCTGAGCAAGGGTGGATGGGTTTCTTTGTTTAGGGTTAGGATGAATATTCAATTAGGGAAGACTTGTTATGATGTGTAGAGGTGGGCATGAGGTTGGGCGTATGTGTTAAGGAAACATGCCTGCATATACATTACATGTTATGTAATGACATTTGTGCCCCTCCTCGGGCCAAGATTTTATATTAGAATGAGGTAATTGTAGTCATCAATTACTCTAGAGGTCATGCCACGGTCCATCTGCACAGGCATGAGTGGGGTTTTACTCAAACTGGTCTGGGTGGTCAGAGCCAGCTGCAGGTCTTGTCAGGGCAGTTGCTTGCTGTGAGGGGTGGTTTCTGGTTTCCATTTGTTTAAGAGAGAAGCTGGGGAGAAGAGCTCAGGGAAAAATGTGGGACAAAGGTCTGTGAGTACAAGCAGGTGGGGAGTCAAGGTGAGGTCTTGGGGTCCTGCTGGTGACAACTTCAGTGGTTCAGATCTTAACATGATAGCTAGTGAATAAATCATCATGCCTTAGGAATCTACATTGATGAAGACTCCAATAATGGCTCTTTAATCAACACCTGCATGAAGCTATAAAAGGTTGATAAAGTTTAGAGGAGAAATGGTTATGTTTTGCATTGTCTTGTTTCTTTCAGTCAAGGTCACATTGTGACAGTAGCAGGGACGGAGAGCTCAAAATGGAATATATTTATAATTTGATGTTGGTGTGTTGGGGTAGGTAGGGCCATGGTATTTTGCAAACACAAGCTTCTTGCTATCAGCAGTTGGCAAACTCTACTCCATCATCACCCCAGAGTGGAGGCAGAGTGTGCTTTTTCTCCAAAATGACATGTTTAGTCATCATCTTAGACTGTGTGCCAACTCTGGTGCTCTTGGATTCCTAGGTTAAAATGGCATATGGGGAGAAAATAGAATCTTACTCCCTCTTATTCTTAAGGCCCTTACACAGGGCTTACATTTCCAATTAACTTCCTACGTTCATTTCATGTTTTACTAGTAAGATTATACGCTCTTGTCATCCCCACAGTGGAATTATTCAAGCCTTGTTTATTGGATTCTTGTCCTACCACAAACCCTAGTGTCCGTACCTTCCCTAAAGACAGGGACTAATACAAGGATTCAGTGTTGTCCTTTTTCTAAGTCCTTGTGCAGTGCTTTTGTGCTGATTTTTTCTTTTTCTTTTTTTTTAATATTTTATTTTTTTAAGGTAGGCTCCACACCCAAATGGGGCTCAAACTCAAGTCTCCAAGTTCAAGGGTCACAGGCTCTACCAACAGAGTCAGCCAGGCACCCCTGCACTGGTCTTTTTGAGCACACATTTAAAATGTATGAAAGAGAAGCCTCTTTGAATAGTAAAAAGAGTAAATGCACAGATGCTGAAACATTCATCTGGCTTCATGTCTTGGCCCTGCTACTGGCTGGTTGTGTGACTGGGGATGGCTTACTTAACCTTTTTGGCCCTCCTTTATTTGTAAGCTTAGGATACAAATAGTACCTACCTTGTGGGGTTATTAGGATTATATAAACTAACATCTGTGAAGTGCTTATAGTAGTGCCTGGTCCTTAGTATTATAAACCATTTGTTAAATAAAATACCGACATTTACTCTTAAGTCTTTCCTTTTACTGTGGCCAAGTTCAAAAAGGATGTTGTCTGTGTTCTCCTCTAGGATTTTGATGAATTCTTGTCTCATATTTAGATCTGTCATCCATTTTGAGTTTCTCTTTGTGTATGGAGTAAAAGAATGGTATAGTTTCATTCTTCAGCATGCGGCTGTCCAATTTTCCCAGCACCATTTATTGAAGAAACTGTCCTTTTTCCAGTGGATAGTCTTTCCTGCTTTGTCGAGTATTAGTTGACCATAGATTTGAGTGCCCATTTCAGGGTTCTCTATTCTGTTCCATTGATCTATGTGTTTTTGAACCAATACCACACTGTCTTGATGATCACAGCTTTGTAGTACAGCTTGAAATCCGGCATTGTGATTCCCTCAGCTCTGGTTTTCTTTTTCAATATTCTCCTGGCTATTCGGGTCTTTTCTGATTCTTACAAATCTTAAGATTATTTGTTCCAACTCTCTGAATAAAGTCCGTGGTATTTTGATACGAATTACATTGAATGTGTACATTGCCCAGGATAGTATAGATATTTTCACAATATTAATTCCTGGAAGATACACCCATGAAGGCAAGGGAAACAAAAGCAAAAATGAACTATTGGGACTTAATCAAGATAAAAAGTTTCTGCACAGCAAAAGAAACAGTCCACAAAACTAAAAGACAACCTACGGAATGGGAGAAGAGATTTGCAAATGATGTATCAGATAAAGGGCTACTATCCAAGATCTATAAAGAACTTATTAAACTCAACAGCAAAGAAACAAACAATCCAATCCTGAAATGGGCAAAAGGCATGAAGAGAAATCTCACAGAGGAAGACACAGACATGGCCAACAAGCACATGAGAAAATGCTCTGCATCACTGGCCATCAGGGAAATACAAATCAAAACCACAATGAGATCCCACCTCACAATGAGTAAGGAGAATGTGAGAATGGGGAAAATTAACAAGGCAGGAATCTACAAATCTTAGAAAGGATGTGGAGAAAGGGGAACCCTCCTGCACTGTTGGTGGGAATGGGAACTGGGGCAGCCACTCTGGAAAACTGTGTGGAGGTTCCTCAAAGAGTTAAAAATAGACCTGCCCTACGACCCAGCAATTGCACTGCTGGGGATTTACCCCAAAGATACAGATGCAGTAAAATGCCGGGACACCTGCACCCCGATGTTTCTAGCAGGAATGTCCACAATAGCCAAACTGTGGGAGGAGCCTCGATGTCCTTCTACAGCTGACTAGATAAAGAAGATGTGGTCTATATATACAGTGGGATACTCCTCAGCCATCAGAAACGACAAATACCCACCATTTGCTTCAACATGGATGGAACCGGAGGGTATTAATGCTGAGTGAAGTAAATCAGTCGGAAAAGGTTTCATTCATTCGGGGAATATAAAAAATAGGGAAAGGGATTAAAGGGGAAAGGAGAGAAAATGAGTGGGAAATATCAAAAAGGGAGACAGAACATGAGAGACTCCTAACTCTGGGAAACGAACAAGGGGTAGTGGAAGGGGAGGTGGGCGGGAGGTTGGGGTGACTGAGGGGGGCACTTGATGGGATGAGCATTGGGTGTTATGCTATATGTTGGCAAATCGAACTCCAATAAAATATACAAACAAAAAAAGTCTTTCCTTTTACCTGTCAATATTTTCAGAGCATGTTTGTCTTTTTCCGCCCCTCCCTTTCACATTTTATTGCTTTTGTTTTTCTGTAATAGATTTCAAATGAGTTTTTTAAATCCATAATTTTCCCCTCTCATAAGGGATCAGACATTTAGGATTCTCTTGCCAGAATGGACCTTCATTGAGACTAAGTAATAAAATGTCCTAATAATTGCTAGCACTATTTAAGCACTTACTTATGAACCAGAAATGATACTGGGAACTGTACCTAAAGTCTCCTTTATAAGGCTCACAAAATCCTATAAAGTAAATACAGCTATAATGTTCATATTAAGTGAGAGATTTGAAGGATTAAGCCACTTTTCTGGGTCATACAAGTAGTTGCAGAGCCAGGCTAGGAGCTGGATTTGTTGGAAGCTTTTTGAAACCACCCTCCTCCTGCTTTTCACCCTATTTAATGCCCAGGTAGATAAAAAACTTGGTTTACCTCCATCAAGATGCCATTGCTATTGATAGTGACACTAATATTAGCAAAGTGACAGTAAAAATAACTGCTCTTCCCCAGGAGTCTGCTATTGTCAGGGGCCTGTTCTTGCTTATGCCTGTTGGGTTAGCTGCACCAGGAGGCCCTCAGACCCAGCTGGCTCGCACGTCCGCCGTGGCGGCTCACAAGAGCAAACCACACTCTAAGCCTGTACATGCCTTAAAGTCACAAAATCAAAACACTGAGGACCACCACTCACAAAAAGACAACGAGGCTTTAAACTCTGGCCAATCAAATAATTTCCTTACTCTGCTTCTGCACTTTCTCCTTATATGCCTTTGCCCTGCACATCTGACCACTCTTAGTTTTACTTAAATAAACTTAACGTTTTTGTATGGCAAAGTTTATTTTTTAACAGGTTCTGAAAAAACTGTCTAGGCCCGAGATGGGGCCACTCCCGCCCAGAGTGCCATGTCAGCAAACCAAAAACTTAGGTGGCTTTTGAGTTCCTGTAGATAGCCCACATTTACACAGTAAATCTGCACTGTATCCATTCAGTCCCCAAACACCAGGCCACCTCTGGGTCTTCTCACCCAAAAAAGGTTGAGTGTTTGGCCCCAGCCAATCAGATATTCTTTGTTTCCTGTCTTTATTCCTTATCTTATAAAAGCTTCTTGTCCTAGCCCCATTTTACTTCTCTGGACCCTTGAGAACAGAGACTGCCACTTCCTGGAGTGTTCAGTAGGGTTTGTTTGCATCAACTAAATTGTCTTCTTAATATTCTTTTAGCAGTTTTTGGTGATGAAGAACGTGTTCTGAAGCTGACTGCTAGCAGGCTACAGGACAAGGAGACACACAGGCAAGGCACCTGCTAAAACCAGGTTCAGCATTCCTCATCGTTACCAGAGGCCGTGGGTAAGTCCCTCTTGCATTTGAGCTCCGCTCCCTTGCATGCAGCTCTCTGATCCAAACTGACTTTATTTAAAATATACGTGTACATACATATGACAATACATATGTATAATAATAATGTAACAATAATAACATATTTTTTTTTTCAAAAATGAATCTGGGACCCCTTTCTGGGGTTTGTTAAAGTGCCCAGAAAGTTTCTGGAGACCACAGAAAGGTTCTTAGATTTATTTAAATCCCCAGAAAAGGGGTGCCTGGGTGACTCAGTTGGTTAAATGTCTGCCTTCAGCGCAGGTCATGAACCCAGGGTCCTGAGCTCCACCCCACGTTGGGCTCCCTGCTCAGTGGGGAGTCTGCTTCTCCCTCTCCCTCTGCTGCTCCCCCTGCTTGTGCTCTCTCTATGTCAAATAGATAAATAAAAGCTTCTTTAAAAAAATTCTCAGAAAATTCTGGGGTCAGGAAGAGACTCTAGGTAGTTATGTTGGATCCACAGCATTTGGCAGCCTTTAAAGGACTAAAAAAAACAGGAATTAGAATTCTGTAATAGGGGACTTGCTGAAATTAGAATTGGACTGTTTTGATCATCAAATCTAAATCTAAATCTTATTTTAAAAATCTAAATCTGAGCATGAATCAGACTATTACAAGCCATCAGAAATCTTGTCATGAAAGACCTGTAAGTCCAGACTCTTGTTAAGTTGGTGTTGGGAAATCCATTGGTTGTGGATCATTTTCTGCCAGGAACAGCAATTTTCTTTCTTGTCTCATTTTGTGCTCGGAGACCTTGGCTTGGTTTTCTGCCTGCCGGGGGCACCCAGGTTACCTGTTCTCACATATGCAGATGGTTCAGCTGTGAGGTTGGGGGCCCCAAATATGACTGGACAGAAATGTACATTGCACTCCATTTGTGACTGGATGTGCCTGCATAGAAATGTGGGTTGCACCCCCATTTATACCTAAGGTTCTGTTGACTGTTGCCAGCTTTAAGGGGATTATCTAGGTCTTCTTTCTTTGGTTGTCTTTGAGTGTGGCTCTGGATTTGGGGAGTATATTATCTTTTGAACCCTCTTTGGGGATGTCTCTTTGGTCCATAGGGTTATTCAATCCTGCAGGGAATGTTTACTATTTGCTCTGGCTAAAACCTGACAAGATATTTGAAAAGATTTTTAAGTAGCTCTAGAGCTAGAATTTGGACAAAATTTGAAGCTGATACAGAGCCTGATGGGAATTTTTTGGTACACTATGTACCCAGAAGGAAAGAGAAACATTCCAAAGACAAATAGCTTCAAATCTAGAACACAGGAATCTTTTGGTTTCCATCTAGCTGAAGATCTCCCTGATACAAAGAAGCAAATTGAAGATAATGTAGTTGGATAGGTGGGTCAGCTCCTGATATCATTCATGTCGTGACCAAATTCTTTGAGCAATTAAAAACAACTAAATGGGTAAAGAAGATGTGGTATTACATATACAACAGAATATTACTTGCCCATAACAGAGAATGAAATCTTGCCATTTGCAACAGCATGGATGGATCTAGAGGGTATTATGCTAAGTGAAGTAAGTCAGTCAGAGAAACACAAATGCTATATGATTTCACTTTTATGTGGAATTTAAGAAACAAAACAAATGAACAAAGAGAAAAAGAGTAAAAAAAATACAGATTCTTGAATACAGAGAATAAACTGGTGTCACTGCGGGGGAGGTGGGTGGGGGGAATGGGGTGAAATAGTAAAAGAGATTGAGAGTCTACTCATCATGATGAGCTGTGAGGAACTTCTAGAATTGTTGAATCGATCTATTGTGTACAACATAATGTAACACCAACACTGCATGCTATTTATACTTCAATAAAGCAAACACACAACTCTCCTATAAAGTAGGCCAGAATTTCTTACATAAATCTGTCCTCAAGCCATGCCATGTTACCTCACCTGGGAGTCCTCATTTCTATTTTGAATAAATAAATTTTTCTATCAAATTTACTTTATGTGTGTATGCTTGTATGTCTGGATTTGGAGGAACCCAGAGGGTAATGCTCTGGAATGAAGCAGTATATATCAATAGAATAGGAAGTCTTGCTGACAAGAGTTACCTTATTGTGCGTTTTCCCCTTAGGAATGTAAAAATCAAAAAGACAAACATCCAGCTGCAGGAGGCCTATCTTTGTTCTTACCATGGGGGGTGGGGAGGCCAAAGACTACAGATCCAGATCTAGTTTATTGTTTTCTTCAAGCATTAATATTCATCCTTTACTGCCAGGAATGCTTGTGAAGCTCTGTCACTCTAATTTAAAAATGCTTTTGAGGAGGGCTCCATACTGTCTGCTCTGAAATGGGACCTTGCCATTCCTATTTGTAAACTGTCAGCATGAGGCAGGAACTAGCCATCAGGAAGATTTGCTTTCGCAGAAATATAAAGTGATTGGAAAACCCCAAACATCTATAAGTCTAACTTCTTTCATGCCTTATAGTTTTCTTTTTCTTGTGCCTTAAGAAGAGAGCAGAGCATCCACTGGGGGGTTTTCCATTCATTGTTTTGCTGACTTTTAATTCACAGATGATTTATGCCACGGCTGCATTTGCAGAACCAGCTCATGTATATAGGTTACAAAAGAACAAAATAGCATTACAAGAAGTTTTTCTTTCTTCGCTCTCAAAACTTTCCGTGATTTTCAAAGTGAGCGCCTTCTGGATTTCTTCCACACTTCAATACACCAGAGAGCCAGGAGATGGAATCAATGTTATATTAAACAAGGATTGAATAAAGGATCTGTCTTAGGAATTATTTGGTGTCTCCATCTCATGTGTGGTCTCTGAGTGTTTACAAAGGAAGATAACTTTCCCAGTCATCTATGCTGCTCTCCCAGAAGCCCCCACTTGGAGGCACGGCACCCTCAGAGCGGGGAGAAGACACCCAGCAATGAGTTTTAGAGGTGAAAACAGGGCAGCTCAGTAATTATCGGGCACTGCGAACACTTGGATCCACCAAGGCTTATCTTGACTTGTGTCAGATTTCTATTAGGCCAGGTGTGCATTGTTTTTGGGAACCCACAGATTTCAGGGAGTGCAGCCTTTGCATTGACTCTGTGTCATCTGCTTTCACCCTCTTGTCAGTCTTCCCACAAGGACAGGGTGAAGCTAGGGAGCACGGAAAGATGAATATTTACCATTCTTTCCATAATGGAACCATGTACCGACAGCCCCTGGCAAACCACTGGCCTCTACTGGAATTTCAGCCTGCCCTGAGAATTGCTGTTTCCAGAATAACAGATGCACCACTGGCTGAGGTCTGCGAAGCCTTTACAATTTTCCCATCATCTTCTATGTCCTTTTCTGCCACAATATGGTACATATTCTTCTTGTAGATCAACTGTCCATTGGTCTACATTAGTTGGTTTCTCAGCATATTTACCAGCTTGAGTTCTTAAGGACCAGGAATTCTCTCTCTTGATCTAACATCTCAGCTAGCAAATGTGTAGGGCTTCAAGAAGTATTATTTCATAAATGAATGACTGAGCAAATGAATAGAAACAGTGCTTCATTTACTCTTTCAATATACCACTTGCTTGCAGAGATAGGCACTAAAAATCATTAAAAAAAAATAGAGCACAATTCGTTAAGAAGTAGAAGTACCCAAGTTGAGATAAAAAGAATAGATACTTGCCAAATTTTTAAAAAGGAAACAGAGAAATGTCTTAGTCAAGAAAAAGGGGGATTGATATATCATGAGTTTTGCAAAATTATTTTCATTTAATTCACTTTGTATATATTTTAATTTTTTTGATATTTTATTTATTTGAAGGAGAGAGAACATGAGCAGGGGGCAGGAGCAGAGGGGGAGGGAGAAGCAGACTCCTCGCTGAGCAGGGAGCTGGATGCAGGACTCCATCCTAGGACCTTGGGATCATGACCTGAGCTGAAGGCGCTTAACCAACTGAGCCACTTGGGCACCCCTGTATATATTTTCTAATTGATTTTTGTAAATTATTGGTAGTAGAGTTGGGTATGGAAAGAAATTTGCAGTAAGTTGAAGCTCTTTAAATTTTTTTTTTTTTTTACTTATTTATTTGAGAGAGGTGGGGGGTGAGAGGCAGAGAGAATCTGAAGCGACTCCGCACTGAGCACAGAGCCTGACTTGGGGCTCGATCCCACAACCAGGAGATCATGACTTGAGCCGAAACCAAGAGTCAGATGCATAACAGCCTGGGTCACCCAGGCACCCCTACTGCTCCATGTTTCAAGAAGCTTAATATTTAAGGTATGTGAGGACTATATAAATATATCCTGTAGAAATGCTTCGGTAAGTGTTGTGAGACTGATGATTTCTGAGAAAATCATAAAGTCACCCCAGGGGGCCCTAGAGTACACTGTGTCCCCTAGGAGCTTGGGCTCTGTAGGCAGGTTTCCTGCTAGCTGTGCGCTTTCTGGCCTAGTGTCCTTGGGAGAGTGCTGAATCTCACTATTCCTAGGTATCCTCATCTGTAACATGGGGGCTCAGTGACCAGACAGCTTGCATCAGGGGACTGGAGGGAGACTTCAGGGAATGGATGTACGTGGAGTGCTTAAGGTGATGTCTAGAGGATGGCGAGCAAGACTGGTGATGCTTTCTGAGCAGAGTAAATAGATGTTTGCCTGCTGTGACGGAAGGGAAAGGGCAAACCAAGAGGCATAGCATTTACAGGGCTCAGAAATTTAAATCACGGGATGTTTGAGGAGCTGGAGAATTCACAGGGCCTGGAGCACGTGGTCCAGGTCTCCAGCGTGAGGCTGTGGCCGTGGCAGGAAGGCAGCCCTAGGCTGTGAGCCCAAGGCCTTGACATTCTGCCCGTGAAGTAACTGCACAGACGGCATTCGCTGACTTGTCTGGTCATAAACACTCTGACTTGCTTGGTAACCTTTGTATTTTAAACTGTAGCACAGCTTAAAAACTAATCTTTTCCAGCTCTTAGGGTTCTTATCCAGTTTTATGTCCTTTCACTAGTTGTTTTTACTTCTTTTAAAACCACATTTGTGGTCTTTTATATGAGGAGTGTACAAAGGGTAAAGGGGAGGAGTTATTAGGGGGCCTCTGACCCCAGGGAGGCTCTGTGTATCCTTCTGTCCTGGTTAGCTCAGGAGCACAGACACCTTTAACCCTGCAGACCTGTGTGGTTCCTTTGGGGGAAAAAAAAAAATCATGTCTCTGAAAGAGACCAACAGTTCCTGTGTAGAAACAGGTGAGCCAACATTGCTTCTCAACGTAGTAGCCAGCCCATTGGTAGGACCTCAGGAACCTCTTGTCAAGTCATAATCTTGTGTGTTTCTAAGGCCGGTCTACACGGAAAACAGCACCCTTGGCTCCCATGTAGTGAACACCAGATGGATACCCCTGCGTGTTTAATTTTAAAGCACTGATTTCTCACCTCCAGACAGCATGTTGTTTTCTCTGGTTTGGGGAAAGGAGGAGGACAGTGTGGGAAATTTTTCACAAAGCTGTCTTTTTTCTTAGTTTAAAGGATAATAACTAACTCTGAAATGATGATGTTTCATTTTTTTATTAAGTGAAAAATACTTTTCAATTTTTTGAATATTGTTAACTTTAAATATTTAATAAGAAATATTTGTTAGGGGATCCCTGGGTGGGTCAGTGGTTTAGCACCTGCCTTTGGCCCGGGGCGCAATCCTGGATTCCCAGGATCGAGTCCCACATTTGGCTCCTGGCATGGAGCCTGCTTCTCCCTCCTCCTGTGTCTCTGCCTCTCTCTCTCTTTCTCTATGTCTATAATAAATAAATAAATAAATAAATAAATAAATAAATAAGTAAATAAATAAATAAATAAATCTTTTTAAAAAATGAAATATTTGTTAAAATATTCCTTTAATGAGCTTATGACAACAAAGAGATGATAATGTTTTTTTAAAGGTTGAATTTTTTTTAAAGATTTTATTTATTTATTTATGAGAGAGAGAATGAGAGAGAGAGAGAGGCAGAGACACAGGCAGCGGGAGAAGCAGGCTCCATGCAAGGAGCCTGACGTGGGACTCGATCCGGGGTCTCCAGGATCAGGCCCTGGGCTGAAGGCGGCGTTAAACCGCTGAGCCACCCGGGCTGCCCAAAAGATGATGATAATGTTAAGTGTTCTTATGTCCCAAGATAAGACTCTGACATCTTTATGATGTATTCCATCCTTTATATTTTTTACTACTTGGTAAGTTCTAGAAGTTCCCAGACTGGGGGGACTTTTAGAATTTATCTAGAGTATAACCAAAAATTAAGAGATTTTTTTTTTTTGGAGTTAAGACTAATTAAGCATGACAAAGGAACTACTAGAATTATTTTCCTGTGTGCTTGCTTCTAGAAGTAGTTTAATTAAACTTAGCCATTGACAGTACTATTCTTAGGGTCCACTGTACACATCTAATACATAAAGGAAAGAAACAATCTCTTTTTTCTTTTAAACATGATCTAAACCTCCCTGCTTTCACACCTTTGCTTCAAGTATTCACTGAGTTAGAAATGCCATCCCCTGTCTATGCCTGTGGAAACCAATGTGAACTGTAATGCTTAGCTCAAATGCCTTGTTTCTCATGAAAAATCCCTGGTTGTTTCTACTGCTTTCCTCTGAAATCTTGGGATGTTTGACATGAACCTTCCTTATATTTACTTATTTATTCTGGGAATAATTCTTCTGGGATTCTTCTGGGAAGCAGTAAGCAGTTGTATTGCTTTCCTAGGGTGGCCATAGAAAACTTCTAAAAACTGGGTGGATTAAGACACTAGAAGTGCATTGTTTCATGGGTCTTGAGGCAGGAAGTGTGATTACCGTTGTCAGTGGGGCACACTGTCTCTGAAGGAAGTAGGGAGGAGGAAACTGCTGCACACCTCTCTCCTAGCTTCTGGTAGCCTCAGTCATTGCTTGACACGTGGGGGCTTCTCCAATAGTCTGTCTTCCCGTGGCATTCTTCCTGAGTGTCATCACAGTCTTTACATGTCTCCCCTGTCCACGTTTCTTCATTTCATAATGAGGCAAGTCATGGTGGATGAGGGTCTGCCCTAATGACCTCATTTCAACTTGATTACCTCTGTAAAGACCCAGTTTCTAAATAAAGTCACATCCTGATGTGTTAGACATTAGGACTTCATGTGGCCTTCTGGGGGACACAGTTCAAACCATTAAGTAGTTCAGAATGAGTAGTGCATGAGGATTCTGGAGATGAGATGGGAGAGTGAAACTACTGGAGAGGAGGTGGGAGAGTGAAACTAGGACAGTCTGTAAGGGCCCTTTCTACCTAGTTAGGAGTTTGAACTTGATCTGATTTGAAAGGCTGGAAGGTCTGAGTGCTTTCTCCTGGCTACTTGGGGTAGGTAGAAGAAGGACCCAACCATTCAGGGGTTAGAACTACCTTTCCCCCTGACCATTTTAATGGTGGATTTCCCAAAAGAAAGTGTGGGCTGAATTTAGAAAGAGAGGCTGGATGCAAAAGAAAAGGAAAAATAATGAAATTTCTTAATACAAAAGGACTAAAATAGAGTTTCATCCTAATTCCAATAAAATTCAATCAAATTTCTAAGACTGTAAGTGATCATACAACCAGATATGTGTTATTTACTTGTGTTAACAGAGTATTCTCACACTTTAGCAGCTGTGACATAGTAAATATATATTTGGTCTCTGACCTTGATTCCTGACACAGATCTCCTAAACCCTTGTAATATCCTGAGTAATGGGAGGAATAGAAGTGTCTTATACAAGCTTCTAACTTCCTTGAAATTTCCTAGCTATAGGAGCATCTTTTGTTCTAACAAGACCACTCATGGTAGGCTCCTGGATGGGGACTGGTCACTGGAAAGACCAAAGCCATGGTTAGAAACCTGGCACTTTCAGCTCCACACCCCCTCCACCAGGGAGGGGAGAGGGGCTGGAGATTGAGTTACTTGTGGATCATGCCTACTTGATGAACCTTCATAAACTGGTGAATATAAGTAGTTCCCTGAGTTCTGTAAACATTAACTGCAAATTATTGAAGCTGAAGAGGAAGCTGTGGGAAGCCCCAACTCAAAGTCATTAAGTTGGAAGCACAGGAGGCCCAGGACTTGTGACTGGCATCTAAAGTGAGAGGCAATCTTGTAGAGGATCCGTGTTAACTCTGGATGGCTAGTGTCAGAACTTAATTGAATTATAGGACACCTACTTGATGTCTGGAGAGTTGGAGAATTGGTTGGTGTGGTGAAAAAAATTAATAAAACACATGCTTAACATCAGAAGTGTTGGGTAGAGAAACAGTTTTCCTTTAGAAGCTTAAGACAACTACTATTTTGGGCAGCCCCAGTGGCTTAGCGGTTTAGCGCCACCTTCAGCCCAGGGCATGATCCTGGAGACACAGGATCGAGTCCCACATCGGGCTCCCTGCATGGAGCCTGCTTCTCCCTCTGCCTGTGTCTCTGCCTCTCTCTCTCTCTCTCTCTCTCTCTGTCTCTAATCAATAAATAAAAAAATCTTAAAAAAAAAAAGACAACTACTATTTTATCTCACAATTGTGGGTCAAGGAATTGGACAGGGCTCAGTTGGGTGATTCTTCTATTTGTTATCAGAACTAAGGTTTCTGGGGGTATCCAGCAGGTACTTAGACTGGTCTGGCCTCTCTAGACCCTGGCCACTTGAGGAGGATGGATGAAAGGTTAGAACCAGCTGAATTGTAACTGTGACACATACAGTAGTCTCAGCAGCACTTGGTCTCAGTGTAGCTACATTTCTTACACAGTAGCTCAGGCACCCAGAATGAGTTTCAAGAAGCCTGAGCCATGTTGCAGGTTTCCTGCTATCAGCCTCAGAGGCCCAGGAAGTAACTCTCTATTGATCAAGCAAGTTACTAAAGCCACACTTCATTCAAGAGGAAGAGAATCAGACTCTACTTCTCAGCAGGAGGAAGAGTAAAGATTGCATAGCTATCTTTAATCTACCACAACAGAAATTAATATTAGGATGACTGTCAGGAAAAGTGCTGCAGATATTTTGGGATATGCTAATAAAATTTTTAACTTTATTTACCATATGCTCAAGCAAGTAAATATTTAAAAGTTAATCACGTGCTTAGCTGTATCATTATAGTATTGTGCACCGATGATGGGTATAAATAAAGCTAAGCCTATGTACTGGAAAACGTTACAGCTAAAAATTTTACTAGTTTAGAGTTGAGAATGGTTACTTGATTAAGCCATCTGCTTAATTTCTAAAACATCTCACATTACTATTTCCCACAATATCATATAAACTATTGTAATAGTATAATATGGGACTTGTCAAAAGAATGCCATCCATTTAGAGAAGTAATCGAAGTTTTGGATGTGCGTATACAGGTTTCAATCAGTATTTCATTGTATTCTTTGAAAATACAGCACAGCTTAAGAAAGAAAACAACTTTGGAGGTGTTGCCATAATAAGTTGGGACAAAGATTAGGACCACTGGGAGTATTTAAAAACCCAGCCCTTGGATACTCTGGTATTTTCTTGGTTTTACACAGTTCCATAAAACACAAATAGCAGCTTTATTGTTGCTCTTCTGTTGTTTTACAAGCTTAATGTTGGCAGCCAGTGTTCTGATGCATCAGCACTTTCAGGCTGGGATGCTCAAAACATTATATCCGAAAACAGGGACTCAGCTTCACTGATGTCCTGTAGTGTTGTTCCGGGAAATGCCATGCTGGTGATTATAAAGGATGAAGTCATATATTTCTACCACCACATCCTACCATTATGGTAATTCTAATTGTAGTGAGCTGTGGAATCAATGGGTGAGAAAAAAAAATAACTTTTCTCCACAAAAATAAGAAACAAACAAAATAAAACTTTAAATGTTTGGCAATCTTTTGTTTAATAACATAAGATTATAAAATAGGGTACATTATGATTCTGGAAGAACAAAGGAACAGGGGAAGAGTATTAGCTTTTAATTGAGGGTCTCTGAACATATAGAAAGGTATTATTAGTATTGTTATCATCCTCATTTTGTATGAAGTTATGGTCTTGAGGACTCGCTGGTTGAGGTTAAAAGCAACCTCAAGAGTTAGTTACGAGGACAATTTGTCTGAGCTATCATGCTCCTTTTCACTAATTACAGTACCATTAACTACTTCTCTACCAACATGTACTCTTCTGCTGTGGACAGACTATTATTTTCTGGGTTTTTTTTTCTTACCACTAAAACCACAAAATTAGAACTGAAAGATAAAGTTGTGACCTCTCTGACATTCATTCCCACTACTGGGGTCAGTATTTGCCCAGGGCGAGGTTCAATAGGAGGATGTTCTTGTTCTTGCCTTACCATGGTATGATTTTTAATTTTGGTCCATTTCATAATATCAGGTCCATAGACAAAGAAAAAGAATCTCTCCTTTTTTTTTTTCCCCAGGTCCATGATAAAAATAAGTGCCACATTCTTTCATTCAGTATCGTGTTTCTGGTTAGTTGGTGTCAGTAAGGTCATGTAGGGGTTCAAATGAGAAAAATATCTGTGATACAGGGTTCTACTATAAAGTCAAAGAGGAAGGTGTAAACATACAAATATTTAAGTGGCAACTTTATTCTTCAAATTTTCTCAAGTGAGACTTTATAAGGTGTTTCATCTTAAGTTTTAAGAATGATCGTTTGACCTAGTCTTTTACTATGTTGCTATGGAATGAATTTAAACTTTGGCTCATCGTGTTGGGATTACCATTTATCCTCAATTTCAGGTCTCCGAATTTAGTCATAGACTCCCACACGGTAATAATCCTTTTCACTTTAAAACTGCATTGTATCTCTATCGAGGGTAAAGGTATTTGCGATGCAAAGTACAGGACACCTGTAATAAGAACGTGTATTTTATCCATACTGAGTTTCGGACCTTATGTTGTACCGGGATTCAACACATCAACTATTATATTAGGGGAACCTACACGACTAGGAGCTTTAAATGATTGGATAATAATATATCTGAAAATCTGCTGTGTAGAGATGCTTCATGGTGTTGTGAAGAAAGCTACTAGTGCCGCGATGGGAAGAATCTGGTTCTGACTCTTAGGCACAAAAGAGAACAGATGTAATGCTCCCCTTTGCTACAGCATAGAGGGGACCTCACCTCAGGGTACACACTGCAGTCACATAAAGAGCAGGGGTGTAGACAGAGAGCCATAGGGCAGAGCAAGCAGAGAGAGACTCTTCCTTTGGTGACAAGTACGACAGCTGCCAGCATTTTGTTCGACATCCTAGAGAGAAGCAAAACCTTACAGAATCATTTACTAATATGGAACAGAAAGTGAATTTTGAGAAATTTTATTCAGAGAGATAATTTTCACATGGTCAAGAGGCCCTGCTACAAGGCTGCTGTGAGTTAAGCGCAGATTCCTTTGAACAGAGCAGTGTGGGTCATGGAAGATTGGAAGCTGAATGAGGAGAAATGCAGCTCTTGCTACACTTACATTTTCTTTGCCATAATTTTCATGATTTCTTTAGTGTGGAGAAAAGAAAAACTGTCTTCAGGCCCCAGGGTAAACAGCACACACTCACACTGACTCATGGTATTCAATAGAATTCGGGGGATAAACACACCATTTCCCAGGCGACTTTCCTTTGGTCCCTGGGTCACATGTTGGGAGGGTTTTGGGAAGGCACTGGAGCATGACAGTGGAGTCACAAAAATGGTGGAGATACTTTGATTTATGTGATGCGACTCCTCTCAAGAGAACCAAGCGAATCTTCAGTAGAGTGAATTAACAAGATCCTTCTCTTCAACAGATGTGTTTTATGGAAATCAGAACAGTGGAAATGAGGCAGCAGATGCAGAAACAGAAGTGGAAAATTGTAATTTTTTAGAGACCAACATAGGAATTTAGGGAAAGTATGGGAAAGGCTTTGAATTCAGGGGTGGAAGACACAGCCAAACATCTATAGCTATCTCATTCCTGAATTCTGGTTCTATCCTTCTCAACAGATCCCTAAGTGTCCAGGTAATATCTGAATTAAAGAACCTACCACATTAGGTGGGTTCAACCAATTAGAATTTAAAGATTCTAGTGCTCAGATAAGTTAGCCCAGCTAAGTAATAACCTTTCCAGTTTTCTCTTTTAAAAATATCGGATTCTGCTACATTTTACATCATCACTTTAAATTGCAAGACACCTACATGCATGCCTAGACTTGCAAAAAATATAATTATGTAGAGAGAGTTAGCATTTATTCCAAACCTAGGGGTATTTTATCTTGCACTATTTTGGTTGTATTGCCTTACAGAGTTGAACTCTGGTTTTATAGTCTTTTCTCCTCATTTTTACACCTTAACCTATCGCACAGGATATTTCGACACAGCCTTCTTTTATTTTCTTGTGCAGAGGAACGCAGCAAAAATAGCAAAACTGTGTGTGAGTGAATTGAAGAATGATTTCAGTAGACGTGTGTTCATAGCCTGCTAAGGGCAGAGGCAGAGTGTGTCTGAACACTCAGGGGTGTTCTTCAGGGCATCAGGGACATTGAACAATGTCCATCCTCAACTGCTGTGAGTCTTCAAGACCTGATGTTGCCTGTCACATAGAGGTGCTCAGTTCATGCACAGGCACTGATTTGTGTTGGATTATATGGGACACTCCCTAATTATGTTCCATACAGATGACTCATTATGAGTTTGGATAAGTGTAATTTAACATAAAGACATAAGACTTTCATGTGAATTATTCTGAACACTAAAAGTGCAAATTCATTTCCTTGTGTTCCTTCCCTCAGGACACACGGTGGGGGCTGAGGACTTGGCATTGCAAAGGACTTGGCATTGCAAAGGACTTGGCATTGCAAAGGACTTGGCATTCTTCTCTGCACAGGAGAAAAAACATTCTTTAAAATGGGAACCATAAGAGTTTGTTTGAAACTAATGTGGTTTGTAGAAACTGTTGTGTATAAGCATTTCTAGTTGCTTTTCGTTTTCTTAATAGGAAATTTGGTTCAGGAAGTATTTTATGTGTAAAAATTATTGAATCAGGGGCTCCTGGGTGGCTCAGTCAGTTCAGCGTCTGCCTTTGGCTCAGGTCATGATCTCAGTGTCCTAGGATCAAGTCCTGCATCAGGGGCTTCCCCCTCAGTGGGGAGCATGCTCCTCCCTTTCCCGTTGCCCCTCCCCCAGCTTGTGCATGTGCGCTCTCTCACAGTCTCTCTCTCTGTCAAATAAATACATAAAATCTTAGAACAAACAAACAAAAAACTATGGAACCAGATAGTGTCAGGTATTTACCTCAAAGAAGCAAAGTCTGGTATTTTTTGAAAAGGATAATAATTTGCAAATTCACCTCAACTTGAACTGGTTAAAGAACCTTCATGACTGACACATGGATGGATCAGATGACAAGTGCATTGATAGCCGACAGCTGAGCCTCTGATTACATGGGCCCCCGTGGAACATGGTAGCTGGTGACCAAATGAGGCAGTAATTACTGCGGTACATTATGAACAAGAAACCATGAATCTTCTATGGTTCGAGACTAATATAATACAATAATTAGGTTCTGTCCTTACAAAGGTGCTCATGAGTGGAAGACAACCTGCTAATGATCCAAACTTTGAACTAGGCTATGCTAAAGACAAAAGTGAGAAATTTGGGAGGGATGTAACTGTCTTACAACTTTTACTACTTCCAGAGATACTTCTGTCTACTCTGAATTTTGGCTCAGAAAAATTGGTTAGAAGTTGGGCCTGTGCATGGAGTCCTGTCTGGAATTGTGCTGCAGATGACACCACCCACACAGAATACAGCCTATTTTAGAATTTGTAGAACACTACTTGGTGCTTCATAGTTTGGCAGCACAGGGGCTCTGTGTGGATGGTTCGTGCTAGAGGCCTTGCCACTTTCTAATACAGCCACGCTGGGTGCTGTGGTACTATTTTCTTTTTGTGCTTTTTTCCTGTGACAGTTGAAAGTGCAAGACAGACTTGTGCTGTCCAGTACAGCAGCCACAGGCCACACGTGGCTCCTGAGCACTTGAAATGTGTCTAGGCCTCTTACAATGTACTGTAAGTGTGAAATACATACCAGATTTTAAAGATTTAGTGTTAAGCAAAGAATGTAAAATTAATAATTTTGTTATATAGAGAAATGATAATATTTTGATTATATGGAATTAAATAAAATATACTATTCAGATTAACTTCATCTATTCTTTTTTACTGTTAGGAAATCTAAAATTGCATATGTGGTTCATGTTTGTGGCTCACATGTTTCTATCAGACAAAGATGCTATAGGCAGATGGTTGTGGAATAATAAGAAAAAAGATGAGAGAATAGCGCTAATAATTTTGGTTGGTCAGATTTTATGTTTTTAAGGGTTAAGGATTTGGAAGACGTTAGTAAGTACAATTAATGAGAAAAGTAAGCTATAATTGAAAGAATGCCAGTAGGATCTAAATTCTACAATATCGATTTATTCCATATGGCCAACAAAGTGTTGAGCTATTGTGAAGGCATTTTGTTATTGTTGTTAGATCAGGAGAAAATGTAAGCCTTTTGTAAGGATAAATGAGAACTAAATCAAGGAAAGTAAAAAGTAAATAGTTTAGGTATACAATCAATTGATGTGATGGAGGGAGTCAGGGTTTTCATTTGTCCCACTTTTGACACATTTCAACCTTTTAAAAAAACACAATCATGAAATAAATAATAAAATACCAGTCACTGATTCACATAAAATTATGCTGTCATTACTTTGTATAAAACATCTTCTCTCTATCAAAAACCAAATTCAATCCACCAAGAAAAAAAGGAGAAAGATGAGTTTATTGCAAAGGTTTTGATCCATAAAATGGGAAACTCAGTTCTACAGGAGCAGAGAGTTCTGAGTTGCTCACAGACCAAAGAGTTTTTATGGGGTAAATATGGAGGTTACCGGTTGCCTACTGGTCTTCTTCCTTGTGAGGAACAAGGAAGCTCAGAGATGGCAAGAGCAGACTTGGCATTTGGGGATTGGCTGGTGTTCTCTGCTGATTTATGAGAAGAGCTCTCAGTTCCTGCAACTAACTTTAAATAAGGTTAAGTTTCATTTTCTTTAGTGAATCTGCACCGCCAGCTCCACTATATCCCCAACCTGTATGCCTCCATTTAGTTTGATTCTTTGTCACTGAAACGACTCCTTTAAAGAGAGCTCTTCCACTTCTTATAAGCCACTAATACCATCATGAGGGTCCTACCTCATTACTTAATCTAACTCTGATTACCTCCTAAAGGCCCATCTTCAAATAGTGTCATATTGAGGGCTAGGGCTTCATTCACATTTGGGAGACCTACAAACATTCAGTCCACAAATTGCTGAATTACTTCTTTTAATCCCACACCCTAGGATAGGTATTTTTATTATTTTTTAAGGATTTTATTTAGTTATGAGCGACACAGAGAGAGGCAGAGACATAGGCAGAGGGAGAAGCAGGCTCCCTGTTCCAATCAAGAAACCCTGGGATCATGACCTGAGCTGAAGGCAGACACTCAACCACTGAGTCACCCAGGAGTCCCTTATTATTGTTTTTGAGATAAATATTATTTTGATCCATTTCACAAATGGAGAAATTAGCACAGGGAGGTTATGTAATACATTTAGGGCCATAGAGCTAGTAAGTGGCAGGACCTAAGTTCAAATCCAGGCAGTATGGACCTATAGCCTAGGCTCCTAACCACTTTGCTATGTCACCTCGCTGTATTGAAAAGAATTGGGGACGCCTGGGGGGCTCAGCAGTTGAGCGTCTGCCTTCGGCCCAGAGAGTAATCCTGGGGTCTCGGGATCGAGTCCCGCATCAGGCTCCCTGCATGGAGCCTACTTCTCTCTCTGCTTCTTTCTCTGCCTCTCTAAAAAAAAAAAAAAAAAAAAAAAAGAATCATAAGAAAACAAAATAATGTGGACAATTCAGACTCCTGTGTCTACAAGAGCTTCCCAGTAGACTTACACTTCCTGTACATCCTCCACTCAACCCAAACATAATGGAGACATTTAGAAGAAAAGTCTTAACCTATATTTTCCCCAGTTACCCAAATGTTACAGTATCATTTGGGAACTACATATAGCTTAAATGAGAATATAGAGATTCCTCCCATAATAAGTTCTGTAAAAGACCCGTTAAAATGGATAATTCCATGTGTCTGACATGTATTTGTCATTTTGAGACGTCTTATTACTCTTCGTCTAGCTCTGAATTCTTTTTGTTATTCTGGCATTGACGTCATCAGAATGAAGGATAATTGAAGAAATGAAAATGTGGAATAATAGTGTAGTAGTTCATATAGTGAAATACACTGATTTTTAATAGTATGAGTTATATAACCTGCATGAGATAAACTTAGAGATTTCAGATTGCAATGTTTTATATCTCTTAGGAGGAAGTTTGTTATAGTGTTCATACATCTGACAACTATTTGTTGGGTTTGACTATGTGTGCCAGGCGCTATTTGGGTGCCAGAGGTGTTTAGTAGAAACAAAAGTTCATATTTTGGTGGAGGGAGAGTGGGCGTTACAGACGACACACATGTCAGCGAAAAAATCAACAAGAAAAAAATAGGATAGTCATCAGTCCTGCACAAAGAATTAAGCTAGGATGTGAGAGTGAATTACTGGCAGCTGCTTGAGAGATGGTGGTTAGGGGACCTGTCTGAAGTGGTGACGAGGAGCTAAGATCTGCCTGACAAGAAGGGTCAGTCAGGCAGAGAAGCAGAAGACCTGGAGTGTCCTGAGGAGCAGGTGGTGGGAAGGCCCTGGAGAGCCCATGTTCTGGGGCTCTTCTGGCATATTCTGGAGAAGAAAGAAGGTTCTGTGTGCTCAGCTTGAGATGAGCCCAGAGGCAGGCAGGAGGCCACAGGCAATTTGCGTGGGGCTTTGTAAGCTGCGAGACAGGACTTCTCCCAGGGCCCTGTGACTGCAGGAGGGGGAGGCATGACCTGGTGTGCGCTTGAAAAGAGGCGGGCACTCTGACGTTGTCACCCCCCTACGGTTCCTTTAGTCTTTCTTCATGACCCCTGAGAGCCTCAGACATCAGGCCTTTGTCTAGTCTCAGCAGAAGGAACACGAAGCCCAGAGGACTGGAGGGCATCTGCCAACTGAGGCATGCACAACTTAAGCAGCTTTTTTTTTTTTCAGAAACATCACCTGAAAACTTCTTGCAGTTCATTGGCCAATGCGGTGTATGTGGCCAACACTACCTTGCAGGGAAGACTATTTCTGAGTTTTGACCCAGACACACCAGTGCCTCCCTGGAGACTCCAGTCAGTGGCTCATCCCTTCTCGCCTGAACAATAATAATAACAACGATAAAGGCAATCATGATAAATAGTCACTTCCTTATGGTGAGCTTGGAGGTTTGAAGGAGGTGATGTAAGTAGAACATTTAACACAATGAATGCCCAGAACATAGGAGAATAAATGCCGTGTATTAGAATGTAAGCTCCATGAAGGTAGGAATCAGGCCCATCTCCTGCAGGTGTTCAGGAAACACTTGTTCGATACCGAATGAATAAATGCAGGAGGTAAACTATCATGGTGTGTGGAGGGTAAGACCATGGTTGCACTGCAGTCAGCAGAGTGTATATGTTTGTGTTAAAAATAAGTACATGAGGGAAAAAACACCCAGCAGAGTGTTTTTCAAACATATAATTAACTGAGCCCAGATTAGGCTCTCATGCATTCTCTGGATTTTTTGGAAGAAATTTCATTGCTGGTAATGTTGTCCCTGGAGTATTTCCAAGATTCAAAAATATCAATTTGTTTCAAATGATGTTTAGTGAAGACAGGGTAATGCAAAAGAGGAAAGAAATTAACTGTTAAAATTCAAGGGTTCTTAGTGCAAAAACAAAACAAAACCAAAAACCAAAAAAAAAAAAAAAAAAAAAACCCACCCCAAACCCCAAAAAAACTATGTACAAATTTAGATTTTTCATTCTAGGGGAATCATTTACAATTAACTGAGGGAAAAAAGAAAAAAGAAAAACCCTGACCATTGTCCTCTTTAACCTGAATCATGTTGCGGAGAAGTAGATTTTTTTTCTTAAGTAATATACGATAGCTCTTAAATTATTAAGCTACTTTTACGAGGCCTTAATGGTTTGATTTTTTCCTGTGTTGAGTAGCTATGCAGAAAGGGCTGCGAGCCGTTTGCTTGCTTTTCTTCATGTAAGTCAAAATATAAAGCCCTCTTCTTGTCTGGTCTCGCTTTTCTTTTCTTTTTTTTTTTAAGTGTCATGTTATTGCACATTCATTTTACACAAGCAAAAATGATAGTCACAGGCCGATTTTGAAACCATTAACTTTCTAAAGCCCAAAGCAGAGGAGCAGAGGTGTCAGCCTTCCCGTCTTGGTGGCAGAAGTCATCGAGGAAGGCAGGGAACTCATGAGGATGCATGGGAAGGTCGTGCGAAGGAGCTTCGGCCCCATGTGGCGACCCTGGGGAGCTGTTGAAGGATTTCGAGCAGAGGTGTAACGTGGGCAGGGTTTGAGGTTAGAAATCGAATCCCGAATGCAGGAAATCAGGGGTAAGTAGATTGAGAAAGTCACATGGCATGACGCAGGCACAGGGGACAGAGTATGGAACTGGTCGAGCCAGTGCCTTTCTGACTTAGGGCACCCACAGTGTAGACACGGGTGAGCAGATCCTTCACGACTTACACTCGAGAGTAGAATCAACTGGACTGAATGGGAAACGGAGATGCAGACAGTCAGAAAGAGGAGGACACAGGGAGGGCTCCGGTCTCTGCAGAGGACAGTCAGGTGGAGCCATTCACCTGGATAACGACCTTTCACGGGGGAGAGGGAAGGATTTGAGAAAGGGTGACCTGGTCTGTCAGCTGTTCCCAGGAGCTGGGCCTCTGTCCTGCAATTAATGGGAAACACAGAAAGGTCGTTAATGGGGAGCCATAGGGCAGCATCGTGCTGGTGGCAGTTAAGCAGGCTGGAGCGTGGGGGGTCTGGCTGGAAAGCGGGAGACTAATTAGGAAATTCTTACAATCACTTGCTGAGAGATAATGAGAGTGTTGACCAAGATAGCAGCGGTGGGAGAGGATGTGAGGACAGAGTGGAGATATATTTGGAATTAGTTAAATATGAGGGCAGAAGGGGAGTCAGCAGGCCAGCGTGATGCCCAGGGCCCTTCCCGGGGCGACTGGATGAAAACATCCCAACGGTGACAACCAGGAGAGATAACGGAGGAAGAAAGGGAGAAAGAGGGACAATAGGGCCAAATGATTGGGGAGAAATTTGGAAAGAGAGTGTTGTGGGGAGCACCGAGGTTGTCGAGTTTCCAGAAGCGGTCAGTGGTGCTAAATGCTCCTAGTGGTCAAGCAGATTAGGAACTAAGAATTTTCCCCCTGGTTTAACAACCAGAACAATTTCTGGGTGAACGCGGTTTCGTGGGGTGGTGTGGACAGAAACCAGACTGCTGTGGGGGGAGGCCGAGGGGAGGAAGTGGTAGTAATAGTCTAGACGCCTTCTTCACGGAGCTCAGAAAATAATAAAAACGAGCGAAAGACAGAAAATGAGGCTACAGAATAAATCCAGTTTCTTTGTTTCCTTGACTGGGTGGTAGGTTATCTATTTGTGAATCTCTCTTCCTCTGTAAATTAAATCATTTTATCTAACGGTGTGAACAATTTTCCGTAGTAAAAAGTGGGACAAAAAATATTATTAAATACTATCCTATGTTATACAGGGAATACTTTTCAACAGTAAAAGGTGGATCATGAAAACAGTAATATTAATACCAAACATATTATTGTTTTACTTTTTAGACTATATCATTCAAATATTATTTTGTCAAAAAAATTTTTTTAAGAATAAAATCCTTAAGAAGAGGAAGTCCTCCCCCACTGCTTATATTTTCCATATGTTATTTATTTTTTAGCAATAGGATAATTATTTCCAGATTCCTCTTTAACCTCTGAAGGCCTCTGGAATGTTTACTTTACTTGGGCTTTTGTCTTATTGTTGTGGTGCTAAGCATTTCTTTAGAGCGGCATTTTGGATACCGGGGATTAGCATTCTTGAAACAGGAGAGCCCTCTCATCAAGAAAACCAAATCCCTAACAACTGCGTGGCTTAATAAAACAAAAATGTGTTCCCCCTTGTTTAAAAACAGGGAGTATCAGCTATGCTAGAATTAATGACGCTCCTCACATTTATATTCTTAACTGCCTTCGGATGCTTTCCCTAATCCGTTCATTCATTCATTCCCTAATTCTCATTTTGGGTCTACGCGGGCTGGGTATCTGATGCTAAAGGGCGCATCAGACAACATACACAAAAATCCCTTCCCTTCGCACCTTCCAGAATCTCTGGATCACAAAGTAGAGCTCTAGCTGCGGGTCCCGTGTGGATGCCCCCATGCCTGTGCCCTCCCCCCCCCCCCCCCCGCCACGGGGGGCCTCTGGTCCCCTCATCTCCGCCCTCCCACACTGACCCGGGCGCCCGTCCCCGGGGGTCAGTCGGAGGGGAGAGGCTTGGTGAAGCGGGTGCACGTCGAGGAGCCACTGTGGAGCATCAAGGCAACGCCCCGTGGGGTGAGGCGAGGAGGAGTGTCTGTATGTCTGTGTGTCTGTGCTCTGGCCCACCTGGAAGTGTTTGCTCTCTTCCTCCATCTGCTTGGAAAATTGCAGTGGAAGAGGCTGGGGATTGTCCTGACTTTCATGCCTCTCACTGGGGAATCTCTGGTTCCCTACCCTCCCAGCGACTGGAGGACCAGTCCTTTCAGATGATGGTGTTTTGCAATTTCTGCAATTTTTCAAGGTTTTGAAGGGAGAGGAAAAGCAAAGCGTAAATTAAAAGTGGGGAAGACCTGGAGAAAGAGGAGAAAACACCAAGTAAGGCAAGAGTGGAAACAAGAGAAATGGGAGGGACACCTGGGCCCCCACCCCCCCATCACCCCACACACCCCCACCCCACCCTCATCACCCCCCCCCACCCCCGCTCCAGCAGGACGCCTTCCAGGCACCTGTCTCCTCCCCCTGACGCTGCTGGGAGGGACACCTGAGCCCACCCCCTTGCTCCAGTAGGACACCTTCCACCTTCCTTCCGGGACCTGTCCCTCCCCCGACCCTGCTGGGAGGGTCACCTGGGCCCACCCCCCTGCTCCAGCAGAACGCCTCCTGGGGACCTGCCCCCTCCCTGCCAACCGACTTCCAGTACTTCTGCCCGAGTCACCTCCCTTCATCCAGATGCCCACCTTGCTCTGCCCAAGGTGGACACAGGTGTCAGGACAGAACTGCTCTGAAGCAGATGAGAAAGGAAAGAGCAGAAAGGGGGGAAGAAGGAGGAAAAGAGGAAGCTCAGCTACTTTTTTAAGACTCTCACGTAAAGTGAGTCCTGCCCTTGAAACTTCACATTGTAGAGTTATTTGTTAAGCTCCAAGAGCTGCAGTCAGAAAGATCCAGAATCGAGCTCACTCTTTGCCACTTAGCACACTTATGCCCTTGAGTAAAACCCCTTCTCCTTCCAACCTCACCATCAGTTTAAATATATACATAATTGTAATAGGTCACATTTTTTGGATGAAATGGACAGGAAGACCAGACCTAACTGGTTTCCTCAGGAAAGGTGCATTTTTTGGCTTCTGGAACTGGAACATGGGAAAGAAAAATGTGTCAGGATGGACAGGACCCAAGCCCCGGATCCTCCCCAGGGTTTTTGGTTCATTTTCTGTGTTTTGTGCGTTGGCTTCCTTCTCTCCGACTGCAGCTGGACTTTCCCCGTGAGGAGGGGGACAGGGCACTGCCATCCTGGGACTAGCAACCCATCAGCCCTGACACCAGAAGCGGTTTTTGCCTATTAGGAGCAGCCAAGGGGGGAAAAAAACAAACAAACCTGGAGATGAATGCAGATTTTGGCTACTTTGGGCCACTTACTCGCACATTAATCCCTGTGGCCGAGTATGGGTGTCAAGTTTAGGTGCATGTCTTGTCTCCTGTGGCCAGCCCCAGGGCGTCAGCTGCGGAGCCTTGCCAGGCAAACTGAGACAATACTACCTACCTCAGTTTCCATCAGGTTTAAGGTGGATTGTAAAAGTGCAGCCAGTAAATTTTTAAAAAATGGGATTCAACAGAAAGCAATCATAGGGCAACTCTGTTCCTTCTCCCAGGGCCCTTGAAATTCCTCTTGGTCTAGTTTTTCTATTTTCTCTATCCTTGGGTTAGAGTTAGGTAGGTTGGAGAATTTCTTTGGTTCATTTCAATCATGAGAAAAATCCCATTTTAGTAGTTAAAAGTGGACATTCTAGCATAGTGTCATATGGAAGTCCAGAATTTGGGGCGAATTTCATCAAACCCCCAAGATGTACAGATGGTTTGTTTTCTCTTTCTCAGATTTCTTCTTCTTACCTACTAGCTATTTGTCTTAGTTCATTCAAGGCTGTTAGAACAAAAATATCATCGTCTGCGTGGCTTAAACCACAAACGTTAGTTTCTCAGTTACCGAGGACGGTGAATCTGAGATCAAGGTACTAGCAGGCTGGGTGTCTGACGAGAGCTGGCTTCCTCATTCACAGACGTTGTCTTCTGCGTCCTCACGTGTCCGAGGGATGAGGGAGCTTTCTGGGGTCTTTATTATGAGACCACTAATCCCATTCTTGGGGGGCTGGTTTTGAGTCAGATAACCTCCTCACTTCCAAGGACCTCACCCCCTGAGAGCATCACATGGGCATCAATCACACTGGGGTTAGGATTTCTGCGTGAAGTTTGGGGGCACACAAACGTTCAGGTTCCGTGGTATCTAATCTCTGAGTTGTGCCCAAGGGGAAAGATGGTTAAGGCCAAGGGGCGGTGCGCCTGGCCCTGTTGTAACCTGGCCCATCCCATCACTGAGCAATGTGCAGTGCCATGTCAGGGGCGTGCAGGGTGTCAAAACGGGGTCTCATGAGACGTTTGCACATTCCTTAGACACCCTCTGCAGGAAACTTCCAAGTGCAGTACTGTCCATTGAGGGAGGGCCTTCTCTGGCCGTCAGTCACGTCCACATTTCATCGCAGGAGCAGGCCTTTGGGTGAAACACCACTCCTGCCAACGGCCTTCTCCAGGGAGGGCTCGTTCCTGATGCTCATCCTTGGAGGGGCCGTTTCCTTCATCACAGCCCTGTGTTTCTCTTTGTTGGGCAGCCTGGGACCATATCGCCTGTGTGCATCCCCTAACCTCCAGGGCGCATACGCCAAGTGCCATGGCAGGCCTTCTGCCAGTGGCCTCAGGGGCAGCAGTGCAGAGGAGACAGACGTGGCACAGAACTCCCCTGGGTCAGCCCCTGTGGGTGATGTGGTGGTGGGTGACCCCACGGGGACAGAGCAGCTCGCACCCACTCTTAGCTCTGGGTTAAGAACATCGCACGATAGGGTGTGGGAGCACTTGTCTATTGTAGCGTCCCCACCTTTAGGGCTTCTGGCTCAACATCCTCTTACAGGTGCAGAGCTCAGGGCAGGACCTCCTCAAATTCTGTGCCCTGCCAGCCTCTGCGACCTCATCCCCCTCCCTGCCCTTTACTGCCCTGGTCAGTAAAGTACCTGGTATTCCACGAATGCTGCCCACGTGATCATTGTGTGCACTTGACCACTGTTACTGTTGTTCCTGCTCAGAGAAGAAGAGGTGACATTTTCTCATCTGGCTCGCATCACCACTTGTAGGCTTTCGGAGATCTCCTTTTTTTTTTTTTTTAAGATTTTATTTATTCACGAGAGACACAGAGAGAGAGGCAGAGACACAGGCAGAGGGAGAAGCAAGCTCCCCACAGGGAGCCCAATGTGGGACTCGATCCCCTAACCGAGATCATGCCCTGAGCCAAAGGCAGACGCTCAACCACTGAGCCACCCAAGTGTCTTTTTTTTTTTTTTTTTTTTTTTAAGATTTTATTTGGAGATCTCCTTTTGGAGGCTCAGTGATTGTTTTCTCTATCGGTCCTGTTCTGGGTGCACCAGCCGACCCAGGGCAGCTCTGAACATAGGCACCATCATTAGGAGCATGAAGTTGGTTGTCACAGGGAACCGAATGTGCGTCCAGCTGCAAGAACTGTTCCTTGGGACCTCATATAACTTACTCTACCCTTGGGAGTTTCAGTTTCCTTGGATCGAAGATGAGGACAGCAGAAAACTTTCTCATTGCTGTTAGACAATTAAAGGACACAAAGTATGTGCCGTGCTCGGTATATGGTTCACGTTCCATGGTGGATGGCCTTAGGGTCTGTGACTGAGTCTTTGGGTTCCTTTGTGCCCTCCTGCCCTGTGGACGCTGCTCCTTTGGGTTGAAATGGTTTACTCTCCTTCTCCACTCACGAGCATTTTACCTGTCTGGCAAGCACACCTCCAGTATGGGCCCATTTGTCTCTTCTGTGCTTCCATGGAGCGTTTTATATACCTACTCTAAGTTATTCTCAAATTTACGAGCGTTCTTAGCAGAGGAACTGATTTCTTTATTTTTTGTAAAATCATATGGGAACACGTGAGCATTTAATAAGGTTTGTGGAAGAAAGAAAGACTATATATAAATATAAATATATAAAAAGTATTTCTAAATCTCTAAGTCTTAAATTATATCAGATATATAGCAATGAAATGTGTCTTTTTTCCATCACTGCTCACTGTTAACTCTCACAGCACTGTTTCATGTCTCTTCTGGAGCTTTATACTCTATCTTTGTTATAATAGACACTTTTACTTTTTATTTTATTTTTTAATAGACACTTTTATATAATTTTCTGTCTTTAAGTTACTATACTGTATTTTGAGGAGGGCTTCTCAATTTTATTCATATTGTTTTTTTTAAATGAACCATAGTATGTACTTAATAAATATCTTTCTTTTTTAATATTTTATTTATTTGAGAGAGAGAGAGAGAGAGAACATGAGCAGGGGAAGGGCAAAGGAACAAGCAGACTCCCTGTTGAGTGTGGAGCCCAATGTAGGGCTTGATCCCAGGACCCTGAGATCATGACCTGATGCTTAACTCACTGAGCTACTGAGGCACCCCATAAACATTTTGCTAGTAAAGATGTGTATAAAATGTAGGTTTGGGCACCATTTATTGCCAGATCTTTTGCAAATTAGCAATGATTCATAATAGATATCTTGCAAATAATTGTTCCTTTAACATACATGGAAGAGACATCAGCTTATACTTTTTTTTTGGACAAATTATATTATGAATGGAAAAGTATGTACGTACTGGTCTCACTTCAGAAATGTGTACAACTAGGAATGGAGAGGTTAGCTGAGGTGCTCAGAGTAAATTAGCTGTGTCATCAGTTCATAAGGAGTCAACTGACTAAATATTTCTTTCTCTTAATTGATGAATTTAAGTACAAGGATGAGTTTTAAAATCCCCGTAAATAGGCCTCATATTTTTTGTGATGCTTTGCACAATTTACATCTTTCATCATTTTTATTTCACTCATTTTCATTGATCATTTGTAGCTTATTTTTATGTAAGAATCCAGATTCAGTTTTGAATCTGTGCTCTGTTGGTATGGGTTGGGCACGTTACTGTCTGTGTCTTAGGTTTATCTACACAAATTAGAGCATGTTTGTTGAGTTAGCCCAGTAGTTCCCAAGCTTATGTGAGTATGGTGCCTGCTTTCTCCAAATCACATACCAACCCTCCATGAAGCTAGCCTCTGGAGAATACGCCTCTGGAGCATTTGAGAACATCAAACCAGTGGATTAAGTCAATGAAGTGAAAGTAAGAAGTAAAATTGTGGGAATGACAAATGAAGTGGCCGTTGTTTCCAGACAGCCTGTACCGCTAAATTATCCAAAGAGAACCAGTTAAAAGAATAAATGATATTGTTACCTGAAAGGCAAATATATAAAAACTGTTACTTTTAAGTGTTTATATATTTTTTTCAAGATTTATTTATTTATTTTAGAGAAAGAGAGAGCGCTTGTGCACAAGAGAGTACAGGGTTAGGGGAGCCATAAGGGTAGAGGGAGAGAGAGGATCTCAAGCAGACTCCCTGCTGAGCACAGAGCCCAAGGTGGGGCTTGATCCCACGACCCTGAGATCACAGCCTGAGCCAAAATCAAGAACTGGCCACTTAACCAATTGAGCCACCCAGACACCTCTTGCTTTTAAGTAAGACTTAAAATACTTTTTAAGTATTTAGAAAGTATAATACAGATATGCCATTTACAGTAGTAACACATATTTTAACATGCAGAAATTTTTAATTTTAATGACATTTTCATTAGATTTCAAATGCTTTTCTTATAGGAAATGCTGATGAAGATAATCATTATTGCTAAGTCCTTTTTATGTGTCAGTCACATGCATTTAAGCATCTTACATACAGCAACCCTAATAATAACCCCTTGAGAAAGTACTATTACTGTATTTTCCTTAAAGATAAAGAAGCTGAGACACAGAAATTATACAATGTGTTCCAGATTATATAATTTTTTTAAGATTTTTTTTTATTTATTCATAAAGACAGAGAGAGAGAGGGGCAGAGACCCAGGCAGAGGGAGAAGCAGGCTTCATACAGGAAGCCCGACGTGGGACTCGATCCCAGGTCTCCAGGATCACACCCCAGGCTGAAGGTGGCACTAAACAGCAGCGCCACAGGGGCTGCCCCCAGATTATATAATTAATAAGTGGGGCTGCCAAGATGTGAGCTCAAGCAGGCTGGCTTTGCTTAGACTGATCTTCACTTTACTCACAGTGGCAAACTGGGAAACAAATTCTACAGTATTTTTAAAGGAGCATGAAGGAGAGACCTACTTTATCAATGAGATACATAAACATATTAGAAAGCATCAGTATGGGGATCCCTGGGTGGCTCAGTGGTTTAGTGCCGCCTTCAGCCCAGGGGTGTGATCCTGGAGGCCCCGGGATCGAGTCCCACGTCGGGGTCCCTGCATGGAGCCTGCTTCTCCCTCTGCCTGTGTCTCTACCTCGATCTCTCTCTCTCTCTCTCTCTCTCTCTGTCTCTTATGAATAAATAAATCTTAAAAAAAAAAGAAAGCCTCAGTATGTAGATTTATGTCACATGCCAGCCTATAAAGCTCAGACGGAATGAGGATTAAATGGGAAAAACCTAACAATCAAACATGCAGAAATAGAAGTGATGCCACCCCTGTTTGGGTAAGACTCCCTAATTCTAAACGCAGTTAATTAATACAATAAATATTGACGGAGTGTCTGTCTGCCAGGCCTCCTGCTAAGACATTATGGGTTTAAGGATGAGCAGTCGAGAAAGGCAGGGACAGTAACCCAAAGGGATACTGATTCAATACTGACGTTAAGACTGCAGATTTACTGCTCAGCTGCTCTGTAGGGTGTTGGTTAGAGTATCTGACCTGCACCACGTCCCCGAGGAAGGCACGATGGAGCTGAGGTATAAAGGTTTGAAGGGTGGGCTCGAGGTGACCAGTGGGGAGGAGAGACGAAGAGATGTGGAGGGGGATGTTTCAGGAAAGGGGGCACCGTCCATTAGGCTGTGGGAAGTGGTGCGAAGAGGCTCACAGGCCACAGTACATCACGAGGAGAGGGAAGTGAGATGCCTCTGGGTGAATGTTTTGAGTATAGAAGAATAGAAGGTTTCAAGTATGTTAAAGTATAAAATTTCTGCCTGTTAAAACCAGAGTACAAATAAATTGGGAAAGAAGAAAATATTTACTACAATGGTCTCATAAATAATGTGTGGAAATTATCTAAGATATGAACCCAACTCTGCTTATAAATGGACCGAGGACGTGAACGGACAACTGGCCAGAGAGGAAAACTACAAATATAATGAATATGGAAGCCATTTAATCTGTTTTCAGTGGAGGGATACATCAAATATTCAGAAACTTAGTAATGGGAGTATTAATCGGTGCAGGTAACAGTGAATGGGGTGTTTATAGGAGATGGAGTCTCTTTTCAGAAAGCATTTCGACAGCAAGTACCACAATGCTTAAATAATGTTAACATAGTTTGACCTTGTGATTCTAAGTCATATGTCAACCAACCCATCTGTCACCTGTTCATCAAACTCTCACTGGGCAGCTACTCTGAGTCCAGACACTAAGGACAAAATTTCTGTTACAGGAAGGAATGGAATGATAGGTAGGATTAGACTACGGGAAGGGGCCTTTCGACAAATATATTACTTTTCACAAGGTGACACCCCAGTGATCACATGCAGTTTGTAAATAAAATGAGCTGCTGTAAATAAAATGGACACACACACACACACACACACACACACACACTCAAGGGGGGACTTGCAGAGGTTTTCTTATAACTTTATCATCCTACAGACCTAGGTAAAAATGTCTACTGGTAAAAAAAAAAAAAAACCTAGGAAAACAACATTCAGTTTTATCTAATCATGGGCTCTTGAAAACTGAATTAAACGTCTTACTTTTCCTTTTCTCTGAAAAATATCTTGTATGTGAAGGCAGTCTAACCCAGTTCCTGAAAAACAAAAGAAGTTTCCCATTGTCTGGAGTCAGTGACATGCTTAAGTAGATGGAATGACATTGATGGCAGGACATTGGCTTCAGTTTCCTCTCACTAGAGAATCATAGATTTTAGTCATCTGGGTTTATGGGGTGAAACAAGAGAGAAAGCATCAATCTCTTTTAACAATACTTCCATGTAGAATGATATAGATTTTAAAAGGATATATTTTAAAATATATCTTTGGAGCGCTCTGAGGGACTGTTTGGTTTCTCATAATTTACCTACATCCTCTGCATTCCACCTGACACCCTGGAATTAAGTGAAGTCTGAAGAATGAACTCTACACAGGAAAAAATAGGAAATAGGTTTTCCTTTGTAATGTTCCTCATGCCTGAGCATTCATTTCTCTTAAAGTTGCTGCCGTGTCCAGACACTTACTGCTCCACACGCGGATTATTATAAAACCTTAACTGCTCTTTCTCCATTAACTCTCCCTTACATGATGCCACCAGATTCGTTTTAGAAACATATCACTTTTATTCTCTCACTCTCCTGCTCAAATGTCCTTTATCATCTGCAGGATCAAGTTTTGATGATCTCAAGACATCCTAGTTTCTTCCCTTTCCACCTGAACCTAACTCCCTTGACCTGTCTCCCACTGTTCACCAGCACAAATCTTGACTCCATATGCTTATCTCAGGTCCCACATGAGTTCTGACGTCGTACCTTTGGTATATTTCTATTCTTTATGGTATGTTTTCTATTGCTGTTGCAACAGATCACCACAAAATTAGTTGGCTTAACACAATACAAATGTATTGTCTTACAGTTTGGGAGATTAGAAGTTGACATGAGAGTCTCACTGGTCTAAAATCAAGGTGTCATAGAGACTGCTCTCCTAGGTGCTCTCGAGGAAAGTCCATTTCTTGCCTTTTCCAATTTCAAGAGACTGCCTGCATCCCATGGCTCCTGGCTCCTTCCATCTTCAAAGCCAGCAGTGGCAGATGGAGTCTTTCTTCCTCCTCACTGTTCTGACTATGACTCATTGATGGCCTCCCTCTCCCTCATTGATGGTTACAAATGCCCCCCCCCCAACAATGGAAGATAATCTAATTTCAAGATCAGATGATTAGCAACCTTGATGTCTTCTGCTCCATTAATTCCCCATTTGCCATATAAGGTATCAGACTCAGATTCCCAGAGGCCATCTGTTTTCTCTTCATTTGTTACCTATGGCTACTCACTTATTCCTCAGGGCCTGGTACAGGAAGCCTCCCCAGATTATGGTCAACCATGACAATTTCCCCCTTCTCTGAAGGGAGAGGAGAGCCAAGAGAAGCCTCCTTGTCTCCTGTCACCTGGATCATCTCAAATAAGAGGGGTGAGTCTGCCCATGACATCTGTATAGTGAAACCGTGATCCTAGTGTACATTGTGTAGATGCAATGAGTGTATACTTTCTTGCTGCTTTTTGTTGTTCATCTTAAGACCTCAATTTTCTCATTTCCGTAGGAAAGTAGGTTGCAGGGTTTGGCATATCATGATTCAGTGTGTTCTATGGATAAAGAATTGTAGAAGTTGTGGATAACAGCCTGAGTCTGACCCCTCCTAGAATGAGCTTTATGTATTATCACTGTTGCTGGATGTGCAGTGTCAAGTCCTAAACGTGTTTATCCTAAGGACATAATAGAGATGTGAGTGAAGATTTTTATGCAAAGAGATTCATTGTAGCTGTGGCTCCTAAATCAGAAACTAAATAGGGGATACTTAAATTCGGATAGATAAATATGATAAAACATTATGTAGGCATTAAAAATATGTTTTTAAAGATTATCTAAAAATAGAAAAAGTGATTGTATATATTTCAAGGAAAAAGAATGATACAAAACTTTGTGTGTATATATTTATATTTATATTTTATTTACATACTTACTTCTTGTTTACATATATTTCAAATCAAAGAAAGTTTATGTGAAATTAAAAGGACCTGGAAACAAAAATACTAAAATAGTAAAAGGGGTAATAACCAAGGGTAACATTATAAATGGCTTTTAAATATTTTTTATACCTTTTCTTATTTTCCACATTCCTTCTAAATTAAACATAATTTTTAGCTTCTGATAAATTATAACTTTGATGTATAATTGAACTACATGCTATTTATTCTTTTTCTTCATAATCACAGTGGTTAACCTTTAGAATAAATAAGTTTATTTAACATTTACTGGATGTTTGCTCGGCTCCAGACACCACACTGGGTACCAAGTATAAGTCAGAGCCCATGTCTTTTAGGAGCTCATCCTTTGCAAGGTAGTTGGACAAGTGAGTTAGTCAGCTGGGGCTGCCGTGAGAGATCACAGGCTGGGGGACGTGAACAACAGAAATTTGTTTTCTCACAGTTCTGGAGGCTGGAAGTCTGAGGTCAGGGTGTCAGCATGGTTGGTTTCTCCCAAGGCCTCTGTCTTTGGTGTGCAGATGGCCACTTTCTCACTATGTCCTCATGTGGTCGTCCCTCTGTGTGTACACATGTCTGTGTGTCTCTCTCACGTGTCCAGACCACCTTGTCTTATAAGGACACCAGTCAGTTTGGCTCAGGGCCACCCAAACAGCCTCATTTTAACTTAATCAGTTCTCTGAAGGTACTGGAGTATGGCCTTCAACACATAAATTTTGGAGGTGGGGGATGCAATTCAACACATGACGGTAAGTACGTAATAAATCTCAATATTTGCTAATGATGGCAATATTGGTGGTATGTACAGGCACACGACTCTTTTGGGGGGGCAGCAGTTCTTTTTAGGAAGTGGTCAAGGTTGGATTCATAGAGAAGTAAACATTTGAGAAGAGCTTTGAAAAATCAGTGAGATTTTGCCAGTTTCTAGTTAATAGAAATGTGTCCTATAACTGTAATTGATAATATACATAGCATCAAATATATGAAAAGTGTAATTTTTACAGAAGATCAGAAAGCATGATTTTATTTTATATCACAGAGCATTAGGGTTTAGTGTATTTTGGTCGGGAACCTGATGTCCTTGTGGAGAAACGAGTCAAAGGAACCATTCTCTTGACAGTGCTGACAGTGTCTTTCACTTTTCCTGGATAAAGAATAATATCTGGGTGAAATGAAAAAATAAACATGTCTTGGGAGAAGTAGCTCTTTTCACAACTTGTGCAGCCACGTTTGGCACCAGACTCATAAGTGGGGATGTGGTGGATGCTAGGAACCCGCATTTCTGAAAAGCTCCCAAGAACATTCTGATGGTTGTCCCGGTTTACAGCAAAAGTCAGAGTAGGTCAGAGAGCTATGGGGCCTCCTGCGTGACTGAAGACCCAGTTTCCCCATGATGACTTCCCCATCCTGCAAAATATTTGTTACCTACATTAGGTAGAATTCTAAAACATTGAAAGTTTAGAATGCATTTTCTATATCGTTCTTTATTTATAGGTACTTTCCTGATTAGACTGTAAGCCTCTTGACTGGAGACCCAAATCTTTACATTTGTGTCACACATCCTGTGTCATCCCTTCCCGTGTGCCCTGCCTGGAAATCTGCGCTTGGCCCTGTAGGACAGTCTCTGATGAAGGCAGTGTTTTTATGAAGACTAAGAAATCCTTAGAGTGTCCATAATAGCATCTGTAGCTATCTTCATACTCCTGTAGGTGTTTTTTGGGGTTACACTGTTGATTGAGAACGTTTCTTACTAAGGCATCAGTGGCGTAGTGGATAACATTTCTTACTGCCCTAAGTAGACTCTTATAAACATAACAGGCCAGATTTTCACATATTTCTGTCCCACCTGTTTGGAGTTATACTGCTCCTTTTACCTCTTACAGCTAGCTGCATGTGTCCTTTATTACCTTCCGGGGATACTCTTCCTGACAGGTGTTGCCGTAACACCATATATATTTATTGTAGGAATAAAAAACCCTGTATGTTGATCAAAATTGGGCCACACATGTATGAAGAGTTCATGGAATACCAGACTTCTTCTGACAAAACGGTTGAGAAACAAAGTCTAGGGGGTCTGATGGGCCATTGCATAAAGGTTCCTGTCTAATTAATACCTTGTCACCTCAACAAGGCAGTTATATCTTTGAAGTGTTCAAAGACAGCAAAGAGATACACATATTATCTAATGGTTTATCCCTCAGATGTTTATATTAAATCTCAGAGAATAAGAATTCACCAGTATATTTTATCCCAATTTATTGTGAAATCCCAGTTGAGTGCATTTCTGTATGAATAGGTTCACTGACAGGTCCAACAAATGACCTTTATTTTGGGGCAAATTTCTAATAAGGGAGATCTCGGGAAGTTATATGTTGCTCTGATCAGTAGCTTTACACATACTTGAAAAAATACTCAGGGGATATTAAATGGAATAATTCCAAAATACCAGACTGATTCTATTAGCGTTGGTAGCCATTCTGCTACACTTTTGTCCAATGAATCCCAGTCTCTCAAACTCTCCTCCCTCTTCTTGTTCTTGTTCTTTCTCCCAACCAGGGGATATTTAAACATTTTTCATCTCGCTTCAAACTTTCCGGTGCCTCTGTGTTATGCTTTTTCTCAGCTGGTGATCTTATTTCCACTGAAGCACCCACCACCACCGCTACCCATTCATCTGCATCTATATCACATATTACACCTTCCTTCCTATTGCTATAGATGGACTGTTCATGTTCTCTTTAAAAATTTATTTATTTGAGAGAGAGTGAGAGAGTGGGGGGAGGGGTTAGAGGAAGAAAATCTCAAGCAGACTTCCCGCTGAGTGTGGAGCCCAATGTGGAGCTTGATCCCAGGGCCCCGAGATCATGACCTGAGCCGAATTCAAGGGTTGGGTGCTCAACCAACTGAGCCACTAGGTGCCCCAAACTGCTCATGTTTTGATACAACTTCTCCTGGGGCAGAAGACCTCAGCTCTCCCTCCTCCTTAAGGATATCACAGTGATATATTATCCATTCTTTGTGTGCATCATTGATGTTTCTGCCTCTACAGGATTATAGCCACCAGCTTACAGATTTTTAGTACTTTCTCCCATCTTAGCAAGGCACCCTCTCCTTGATCTAATGTTTACTCCAGCTACCACCACCCATGTCTCTCTCTTCTCTAACAGCTGAGCTCAAATAGCTTGCCTACATGCACTGTCTCTCTCCACACTGGCTTCCCACCTGCACATGAAAATGCTCTAGTGAAGCGGCCAGTCTCTACTGCACCGCTGAAGCAGCTCTTGCCAACACCACAACTGGACTTTGTGTTGCTTGGGTGAAGAGCTCATTTCCATTACTCACGCTACTTGATCTATGAGCAGCTGATAAGCTTTTTCCTAATGATTCACTTCCTTTCCAGAATGCCAGCATCTGCAGATTTTCATCCAACTTCAAGGCTGCTCCATCTCCACCTCTTTTCTGTGGTCTTATTTTATCTGTCTGACCTCTTAAGTTGGATTTCCCCAGGGCCAATTCTTGGACTTCTCCTCTCTAGATTCACTAATTCTTTGGTGAGCTCATGAGTTTCAAGTTATAAATATCAATATGGTGGTGACTTCCAAATGTATATAGCCAGCCAGCATATTTCTTGAACACCAGTCTTATTTCAACCACGAAAATGGAGATCAGCTAATGCCATTTCTCTGCTCAGACTTTACCCATGATTTTCCATGTCACTCGGAACAAAAACCAAAGACCTCTCAGGGGCCTGGAAGGCCCCACCGGAGCTGATCCCTGCCTTGTTCCCTTCTGGGCTCCCTCTCACTCCCTCAGTCACACCCTTTCTGGTCTTCCTCATGTTCTTTAACCTTGGCCATGGCGCTCCAGCTTCAAGGCATTTGAACTGACTGTCCCTCCAGATGTCCCTGACCTACTGTTCAGTTCTCTTGAAGTCTTTGGTTGAATTTTGCCTCCTGAGTAGGGCCTCCCTGACCACCCTCTTCATCATACCTTCACTACTTTATTACACTCCACTTCCTGTTTTGTTTATCTTCATAGCACCTACGACTTACTGCTGCCTAACATGCCATATATTTTAATTATGTATTTATTGTATGTCTCCATCCAGTAGGACATAGGGTCCATGAGGGCAGAGATTTTTGTCTGTTTTGTTTATTGCTGTCTTCCCAGCACATAACCCTTGGCAAATACTGTATGTTCAATATATTGGCATTTCTCAAAGTTTGGCGCCCAGACCAGCAGCATTAGAACAACCTGAAAATGCCAATTCTTGGACCCTACTGTATTCTCACTGAATTTGAAACTCTGAGGACAGGACCCAATCATCTGAGCCCTCCCTTCAGGTATTTCTTAATTTCTGCAAATTTTGAGAACAATTGTGATGAATATTTATTGAATGAGAGAAGAAATGAGAAAAGTTTTATTCCTGTACCCTTTTTAAAACCTTCTTTAAACTTTAAACTTTCTTTTTTTTTTAAAGATTTTATTTATTTATTCATGAGAGACATAGAGAGAGAGAGAGAAGTGGAGAAGCAGGCTCCATGCAGGGAGCTGGATGTGGGACTTGATCCCAGAACTCCAGGATCACGTCCCGGGCTGAAGGCAGGCGTTAAACTGCTGAGCCACCCGGGCTACACCTCCTGTTACCCTTTGACAACTACAGCAATCACAACTTTGGTTTAAGATGTCCTACAAATAAATGAGTAAACTCACTTCATAAAATATGTTTTTCTAATATAGTCATAATAAATTTAATAAGAAAAAGTTCTAGTTTATAATATAGAAAATAAAAGACCTACACATTATCCTAAGCCATGTATCAAATATATTGAAAACTGGTATACTTAGAGAGTCATAACTGAATCTGTAAAATTAATTTATGGTTTTAATTCAGTTTTAGTTGAAACTTGTGTTAAAAATTAGTTCCAAGAACTTTGCCCTATGATTTAAAACTGTCATGGAACTGTTATGAATCAACTTGCATCCCTTGGTCTTGTCTTGTTCTTAAACTTTTGACTCTAAATTTCTAGGTTGAACTATGCTATGTCTGTATGTTCCCTGCGTCCAAATAATCATATAACATGTGAGCATCTGTTTTGCACTTGAATCTGGGGATACACATTCTGCCATTAATGAGATGGAGGCAGAGCATCTATTTAGGTTTGCAAAATCTCACGTGTTCTGTGATTATGAAGCAAGCTGACACGTCCTCCCTTCTGTCTGTGCATGAAGTTGTGATAACTCTTTCCAGGCAGAGCAAGTGTCTCTGTTAGCCCAGGACAATCTGTGTTTATACCTCATATCCTGATGTAATTATTATCAGCATCCCTCATCTCTAAAAGTGTGATGATACATTCTATGGCCACCCTATATATATATATATATATATATATATATATATATATGTCGTTCCACAGTGTATGAAGAATATTGGAAACCAGGGTTCTAAATATCTCTGATATTCACTGGGAATGTCATTAAAACATTCTAGGTGTTAGTCCTTTAAGTACTACAGTGAGGAAGGAAAGCTTTTATATAACGTGTACAAACAAGTATTATATGGCATTATATATTTTACCAAGAATTTCCACTTGTTAACATGGTATTTTACTTGCATTCAGTTTCATTAAGGTGTCTCCCAAATCTGATCCTAAATGTTGGTATCAATTTCCGAAGATGTCATGTTTCTTAGTTTGTATTATCAGGATGATATTGTGATATTACTGCTGCAGACAGAAAAGTGAAAAAGGCAATTACAAACAGATTGCTCTGCTGAATTTCTTTCCTTTAGTGAGTTAACTAATCCTTTCACTTATGTGACATTGTGAAGCTACCGCCTCAGACCCCACACCTGTAAAGAGTGTGGATGTGTGCCGAATCATAACTGGGTGTGACTGGGATTTTGAGTTACGTTCTATGGACTGGTGCTCCCCAGAAATTTTTAGTTTGCATCACGTTTTGGGGCAAAATGAAAACGTAAATAAGATAAATCCACATATCTTACTGAATAAATGCACTAATAGGCTCAAGTGCTTTTCCTTTAAGAACTCAGACCTCAAATGTAAATTGTACATGACTGTGAACCAAGCCTTGCTAGTGTATAACAACCTCTTTGGAATGGTTTTAAAGATTATTTGGCTTTTAAAAATTTCAATTGGTCTTGCACACTAATTTGTAGAGAATTAAAGTTTATTGATGGATCGATGTCATCTCCCCTAGGCTTTGCCATCCATCATAGATCGTTTTAATGGAAAGATACATGTCAGTTGGAAGGAATAAATGTCCTGTCCCTAGAACCATCCATATGGGGTGTTTCAACAGTTACTGCAATTCTGTGATCAATTGTGCAGCTCATCCAGACCACTAGAGTCTTTGTGACATACATGTTTGTTGACTTGATTCGTCCTCATAAATGCATCAGTGCTCTGCGAGGCCTGTCTGACCAGCCTGTTTCTGCTGGCCTTCCTCACAGTTATGCCGACACCCATTCCAGCTGCCGTACCCAGAACCACTGTGCACAGTTCCACATGTGTAACAAAAATGGTTGGCACAAACACACTGACCTTGGCATGACACCCTGTGTGGGCGGTTTGTATACATAATCATGACCACAGCCTGCTTGGCCTGCTTAAGGTCCTATAACAAGTGTGGGTTTGGTTACAGCTTGAAGTCCTGCAGTTCGTAGTCTGAGGTTGACCTTAAAATAGCCAATCCCAACACTTTACTTTTTTTCTGCAATAAATGCTGTCAAAATGGTCTCAATTTTATAGAGTGTATTATTTTTATGGGAAAAAAGTAGTTGTATTGGCCTAATGCTACTCTCTCCAATGCTACAAGTTGCTTTGTAACTGGGATGCACTTACTTCTGAGAGCTCTTTTGTTCTGGGCCGGAAGGGATGCCGGGTCCAACGTGACAGCACATCTTCACTGTGTCACTTGGTGGAGAATATATTAAGACAAAAGTATATATTGCAGAATAGCATGCGGAATCCATACATGGTTTTAAAAATACGAGTCTTCCAAAAAAATTAAGTTTTGAGAGCCTGTTTTCAGGCTAAACAGGCAGATACTTCAGGAGCTGAAGTTTCTTCTATTTTGGGTACTAATTATGGGTATTTTGGTGAAAAAGTTTGAAACCAGCAAATCCCAATGTCAGAGATTTTTCCCATCCTATTTAGCAAGTTAGATGCTTCTGAGTGTTGCACTAACTCTAACAGAAAACTAAAGATGGTTCTGTTGCTGCATTGGATCAAATGTCAATGATCTCTAATCTATTAAAAATAGGCTTATTCAGTAATTTACAAAAATTGGTGACTTTATGACCAGCTATACAGTTGGACTGTTCAGCATTTCAAAAGCAAAAAAGCAAAAATAAGCATACAAAAAGATCCTTGTCACATCCTCCCTTTTTTTCGAACTTCAGTTTTAATCTGTCTTTATGGCACTTGTTTTCCAGGTTGTCTTATATATTTGCTTAGTTTTTCTTAGGAAGGGACTGGGTCACAAACACAGAGAAAAGAATTTTGAACAGAGTGAATGCTAAAAGTCCCATTTTTGAGAATGGATATATTGTGAAATAAAAGCTCCAGCCTTGATTGCTAAGTCTTCACTGATTTAAATATTCAAAGGCCCCTGACTGCTTCACTCTGGAAGAGATCCCGTCTTCAGAGGATAAAGCAGAGTTTTGAGAACTTTAGTTGCAGTTTTCACAACCGTCTGGTATCTCACAGCTGGTGTCTCAGACCACTCCACGTTCACTTATTTAGGGAACTTCCGGATGTGGTTAAAAGAAACACACATTTCATTGTCATTTCTCAAAATACATAGGTGATTTTTCTTCCTCGAGCTTATAAACCCCAGCAGATACAGATGGTTAAACCTCTAAACATACTGCTTCTCTAGCATGTATTTCTTAGAGTGAACCTCGGCCATGCCCATTTTTGTTTTCTGAGTAAAACAATTGGAACATAACATATGTCTCCCCAAACTACTGCCCCTCCCCAAATAAACCAAAGCATTAGATAAAATTGGTAGCACCGAAATTGAGGATATCTAAAAACAGCAACCTGTAACCTTGGGAAATTTTGAGTGATATAAATACAATGGCTGAGAGCATGGTAACCGCACAATTTTTGCCTTAAACTTAGACACTTGCAAGGTTGTTGAGTTGCTCTCCTCTGGCCCATATTAAAGTGCTCATGTTTGGGAACAACAGAGTTCACATCCAATGACTTTGTTTGTTTGTTTGTTTTTTCAAATGAATCCATATTGGTAACCAACTTGTAATGTCTGGGTCAGTTCCCAAGCAAACGAGCAAACACACTTTCTGAGCAGTGATAGCAATTCTATACCTGTTTGTTTACAGATTGTCTGGCAATGAGTCAGAAGCCTGTGATTTTTTTTTTTTTTTTTTTAAGTATACAAACCTTCTCAGATTGAGTTAGCAATCTGGAATAATTTCCTGTCTGTCTCTCGATCTTTATAATGTGAGAAAAATGCCTTCAGTGCTTTCAGCCTTTCTGGCCGATACGGAAGTAATATCATGCATCTCACAGAGAAAATAATGCCTTCTCAATTCCATTAAATTGTACTGACTTCTCACAAAAACCCTGGTTTTTGGTTACATCATCACCCACAATGCTGCTTGTGCCCAAGGAAGCATGGCTACTCTAATTAGCAGTAAATCAAAGCTCTTTCTCTCTGATGGAACAGGACTGTGAAATTGTAATGGGTGAGCTGTATCAGCAAGCATCAGTGATTAGGAGGACTGGCTGACAAGTCGAGGAAGACTGCCCCGAAGGAAACCCCACCCATTTAAGGAGAGGCCGGGGAGGACATTTTCTGTGGTTTTACTGTTGATCTCTGTTTCCTCACACAAAGTTTATTATAATTGACAATCAGACTGGCACTGCACAGGATGCTTTAATCTAAATATTTGAAGGTGCTTTTTTTTTTTTTCTTCTCTTTTTGTAATCTAATGAAGTAGGATTTTTTAAATCGAATCAACAGAAACATAAGACCATGGTTACAAGCAACAACCAAAAGCATTAAAATAAATAGGGGCAGACTGTGCTCCAACAGAGAACATGAGAAGTTGGAGCACGTTACTCTTAAATGCACACATATATTCAGCAAGAAAGGTACAGTAATTAGCCTGATTTACTTGGCTTGCTTGGCTATAGTTGCCAAATGCACGAGTCAAGCAGTTCTCCGACTAATTTTGTTGGGGGGCTAGCCCCCAAACTACAAAATTGCTTATGTTTTTTTTTAATTTTTATTTTTTTAAAGATTTTATTTATTTATTCATGAGAGACAGACAGAGAGAGAGAGAGAGGCAGACACAGGGAGAGGGAGAAGCAGGCTCCATGCAGGGAGCCCGACGTGGGACTCGATCTCAGGTCTCCAGGATCACACCCCGGGCTGAAGGCGGCACCAAACCACTGAGCCACCTGGGCTGTCCCAAAATTGCTTTTAAAAATACTTTTTTGCAAGGTGCAATCTAGACAAATTGGTTAATGATCAATCAAAAATTGCGAATTATATGCACATATATTGTGAAATGATTACCACAGTAAAATCCAGTAACGCATCCATCCCCTCACGTATTTATCATTTTTCTTGGGTGTGTGTGGGAAGAACATTTAAAATCTACTACTTGAGCCGATTTTGAGCATATAATCTGGTATTGCTAACTCTAGTCACCATGTTGTATGCCACATCTTCAGAAATTCTTCACCTTACAGTTGAAAGTTTGTACACTTTGACCAGTAATCTCCCCATATCCCCCACCCACCCAGCCTCTGGCCCAAAGGAAACAAAATTACTGACCTGCAGAGATACCTACACCACCATTGTTCACATTGGCCAACCTAAGGCTGTTGATGGAGGAGGAATGGATAAAGGAAAAGTGAGCTAGATATATCTATAGGTCTATATCTGTATCTGTTGCACATAGAACGAAATATTAATCAGCCATAAAAAAGGAAAGCCTCCCCATTTGCAACAGCATGGATAAAACGTGAGGACATTATGCTGAGTGAAACCAGTCAGGGCAATGTACTTATAAAAGTGGAATCTTATAATCTTATAAGAATTTTTTTTCTTATAAGCATTTTCAAAGTGTCCCAGTGACCTCTGGTCTCTATGCGGTGCTTACACCTCTATGTCCCTTCCTTTTACTTGCCCATGTGTTCTCTAAGCTCAGCCACCCTTCTCCCTCTTCCTCAAAGTCACCAGAATTATTCCTGCCTTAGAGCACTTGTACTTGCCTCTCTGGAATTCCTTTCCCCACCAGATCTTCACGTGGCTCTGTTCTTCTTGATATTTAGGGTTCAGCTCAGATGTCAGTGCTTCAGAAAGAACTCCTGCAAGGCACCCACCAAGTTACACTGTCTCACATTAGCCTCTTTTCTTCGTAACCTTCTTTAAAAATTTATTGAAGTGTTTGTATGCTTGCTTACCATCTCAACTATTAGGAGAAGTTCCATATTCCAGAACCTCTATTTTTTTTTTTACACCATCCTCATCCCTCAAGCAGTGTCTAGCAGCACATCCTAGACACATAATAAATTTGCTCATTTTAGAAACTCTTTATTAAGCACTTACTATGTCCCAGGCTCTGCTCTAGGCAGTAAGGGTAAAGAGATGAACACAGCAGATGAAATAAATCTCTAAACAAAGTACATTCTTAAGTACCCGCAGGACAGGTTCTAGATGAACTCAATTCTTACAGGGAATGTTCCTTTTCAATGGTGTTGAGGTCCTGCAACTACAAGCAAACAATCTACAGTGAGTTGAGAATGTTTGGGCCTGCAGCCCAACCTGCTGGGAGGGCTGCGAAGGGAGGAATGCCTGACCTCACAGAACCTAAACCCCGGCTCTGGCTCTACCAACACTGGCAGCGCTGAAATATTAGACAAGACACGAACTGTGTACTTGTGAGGAGCACAGGTTCTGAGGAAGCTGGTTTCAAAGATGGACAATTATAATTTACTCACCCTCTCCGGCATTTCGTGTTCTCACGACAACGTGTGAGTGATGATAAGTCACTGAGGATCAAACAAGGCAAAGAATGAGAAATGAAGTAAGGCTAAAAAGGGTGCAGAAATATACATCTTAATTCATAATAGCTGTGGTTGCATTAATTCTTCTTCAGTTCCTTTCTCAGCCTTGATTCTTTTCATCTCTGCAACAATGAAGTAAACTAACATTTCTGCCATCTTTCCCAGAACTTGCATTTTCAAGATATTCTTGATGATTGACTCTGGGGTCTTTGACAATGAACACGTTCTGCATTTTTTTTTAACAAATATATATTCCAGGGGGGTACTTGGTGGGATGAGCACTGGGTGTTATGCTAAATGTTGGCAAATTGAACTCCAATAAAAAAAATTAAAAAAATATATATGTATTCCAGAAAAATGTAAAAACTCATCCCAGATTTCTTGGCTCTTCTATTTTCAGATCCTATGAAGGATTAAGAGGAACAATGGTGTGATCACACTCAATGTTTTGATACTCATAGTTTTTTTTTCCCCTTATTTTGCCTTATCAGTGTGTTGCTTTACTCCATACCATAGGTTTATATTTTTGTTTTGCTTTTTTGCTCTAAGCATATGCAGTTTTCAAGTCGATTTTCCACAAAAGTTAACTATGTTTTTTGAATGGATAATTTTAGTTCAATGGAATTTGTTAGCCCACCCCTCATTACAATGCTCCTGACTTTGAACGATGGAGGAAATTGCTCTGGGTGGGTAGCCAGCCAGTCTGACTAGTCCACTGGGCACAGGCTCCCTGGCCACTGGGATCACTAACGCCTAATGCCTCTAATTATAGACACGTCTCATTCCTGGCTACTTAACAGCCTCACCGCAGGGAGTGACTCCACTTCCTGACTGGAAGCCTACCTTCATTAGCGTAAACTGTACATCATAACCATCTAGTCTTACAATAACCCACGGGGCCCTTCCTCCCAGGACCGTGGCAATGTGACAGTCTTGGTATTTGAACCTAGAGACAGATGATAAGAATTTATGACTTCAGACTTTAAAGTGCACAAGGTAAAACTTGATACGCCATGACTTTAAAAGAAGCCATCTGTGCCGATAATGGAGAAGATGCAGGAGTGTGTTCCACTTACCCCTCTTCAGAGTCCCTTGCTTCCTAAATGAAGCAGGACCTGTGCTAAGTCTCTCAGCACTGGGGAATCTGAACAGGGTTGGAGACTGAGAAACAGATGAGCCTGAAAGCAGCTTAATCCCAGTTCAAGATTTAGTACATCTAGAAGTAAACAAATTCTCACTTAACTTGGATTAGAACTTTGGGTCCTTATTCAAACCTTATCTACTTTTATAATCCTCCTCCCCTTCACATTTGTTACCCTTTATGGAAAACTCTTCATATGCTGGGCCCTGTACTAAGCCCGTTAGATATTATCTTCTCAGCTATTCCCCTGAACACTGCAAGATAGGTTGTCTCCATTTGTCCAGGAAAAAACTAAAACTCAAGAAAAGCTTAGGAAATTGCCAAACTCATGTAGCCTATGGCCAGGCCGAGATTTAAACTCTGTGTTATTTGATTCTAAACTCCTCTCAAGGGGGCCCCTGGGTGGTTCAGTTGGTTAAGTGTCTGCCTTTGGCTCAGGTCATGATCCCAGGGTCCTGGGATTGAGCCCCATGTTGGGCTCCCCAGCTCAGCGGGGAGTCTGCTTCTCCCTCTCCCTCTACACCTCCTCCCGCTAGTGCATGCTCTCTCTTTCAAATAAATAAATAAAATCTTAAAAAAACCAAACCCCTCTCAATCCACTCTACCTCTTCTAGGCTTTGTTGTCCAGTGATAGTAGAATGACTAGACACTTAAGGGCAATGCTCCTACCTCTGTGCTTTCATAAACATTCCATCTCAACTTATATTAAAATAATAAAATTTCCACAACAATAATAACAGTAACGAATTTTACTGAACGTTTATTACAGGCCACACACCTAGTAGTCTCGTTTGGTCTTTAAAATAACCCTTACATCTTTATTTTGAAGCGAAGATATATGAGGTGTAGAGAGGTTGCTTGGATGGCGTGTGGTCACACCTTACATGGTGGAGCCCAAACCCACTCTCATGACATTGCCTCTCATGGCAGCACGTAACCACATACGTCATACTTAGATATATATTTAGTTGTCTTCTTGATCACACAGTGAGACACAAGAGAAAGGATCACATAGTCTCCTCACTGACTAGGACTGTGACTGGCACATAATGAGGATGCAGCAGATATTTGCTGAGCAATGAGCAATTTTAGTTACACTTGAGCCAGTCATTAGCTTGTTCACACGATGGTGAAACCATGAGAAGGTCTGCAGGCCATATGACCAAATGAGTGCTTTGTGCATTTTTCTAGTTACACTAAAACCTTGTTATTTAGCAGTTAAATCTTCATTTCTGGTCCATGGTGACTGTAATGTTTCAAGAAACATTAAAACTGCAAATGGAGGTAACAAACCAAAAACAAATCATAATTTTCTGACAGGTTAAAGACCATTGCCTGTTCAAAACAAGGCCACCCAGAAATCTCAGACTGTGGAAAGAAGGCCAACAGAAAATGTCGCTTCATGCGTTGCTATATATACGCTGTAAAAAAGTACTGGAGGAATGAGAAATCGGAGTTGCCTGATGGCATCTCTTCTGACTAAAGTTAATTCTGGCTCATTCAAAATAATAATCTATTTCATAACTCGGGAAGCTGGAATGGAATTTAGGAACCCCTTATGAAAAACTGTTATTAACTAATTATACAAAATAAAGTATAGAATCTTGTGTTTACATAAATAATCAGACCTAGGATAGAAATCAGTTTTGGGGGCCGACTGCTCTGTATCTTGCCCACAGCAAAATAAAACTATCCATTTTTTTCCCCATAGAATTCAAAATTTCATTATGTATCTTTGTACACATGTTTTAGTACTCCTTCCCAAATCCACAAAGTACACACATACCACCTCCATGTCTTCATGCTGGTCCGGGCCACCATATTGGCTTTTGGCTGGATTGCTGCTGGCTTCCCTCTTCTGATCTTGCCAGACTGTGATTTCAAATATGGTTTAGATTATGTTGCTCCTCTGCCTCAGGACCTTCTCACCTCCAAGGAAAAGCTGTGTCTTTTCAAGAGTGTACAGGGCATCAAACATCTCACTGCCTGTGCCTTCCTGACCTCATCACCTCTACTCCTCTGGCCCATGTCCATCCGTCTGTGTTGTGCCCTCCTGGTGCCACTTCTACATCTGGATGCTTCTGTCTAGTACAGGGATTTGGCTCTTACTGTTCCCTCTGATTGGAATACTCATCTACTCATGCCCCACATACCGCTTGCTGATATATACATATTGTTCTACTCTCTGCTTAGATTTTACCGCCTCAAGGAAGCCTATAATGACCATTGTTATTGTCATATTATAATCTAGTTCTTTATTTCTATCCCTTACTGCCCCATTCTTTCAATCCCAATTATTCTTCCTTATTTTAAAATTTTTCCATATCACTATCTTACCATTTAGTTAATCAATCACTTAACTAACTTAATAGCCATTATCTCCTCAGGATTTCCCATTGGTATATTCCACACTGCTGTATCCTAAGCATCTAAATTAGCACTTAACACATAGTAGGTGCTCATGTGTGTTACTTAGATGGCTTTGATAAAATATATAATCATATATGTTTTAGTGGCCATAGATATAAAGTAACAAATTTAGCAATCAGTATAATAATATGAACAGATAAATTAATCATATAGGAACAAATCCACTATTTTTTAATTAAATCGCATTTCTAGTCATAGAAAATTATTGTTCTTGAACTTCCCAAATCTAACAACAGCAAATATTAACAGACATGAACACATTTACCCAGGTTTTAATGTTTATCTCAAGTGTATTTTTATTTATTTATTTATTATTTTTTTATTATTTTTTTAATTTATTTTTTATTGGTGTTCAATTTACTAACATACAGAATAACCCCCAGTGCCCGTCACCCATTCACTCCCACCCACCGCCCTCCTCCCCTTCTACCACCCCTAGTTCGTTTCCCAGAGTTAGCAGTCTTTACGTTCTGTCTCCCTTTCTGATATTTCCCACACATTTCTTCTCCCTTCCCTTATATTCCCTTTCAGTATTATTTATATTCCCCAAATGAATGAGAACATATAATGTTTGTCCTTCTCTGACTGACTTACTTCACTCAGCACAATACCCTCCAGTTCCATCCACGTTGAAGCAAATGGTGGGTATTTGTCATTTCTAATAGCTGAGTAATATTCCATTGTATACGTAAACCACATCTTCTTTATCCATTCATCTTTCGTTGGACACCGAGGCTCCTTCCACAGTTTGGCTATCGTGGCCATTGCTGCTATAAACATTGGGGTGCAGGTGTCCCGGCGTTTAACTGCATCTGTATCTTTGGGGTAAATCCCCAACAGTGCAATTGCTGTAGAGAGATTTTCCTGTTATTCTTCAGTTATTGGATTCTAATTTGTTTTGTTGTGGTTAGATTATACACTGTGTACAATTTCAATTCTTTAAAAAATATTAAGTTTTATTTTATGATGCAGGATACAGTCTACCTTGGGATATGTTCCCTGGGTGCTTGAAAGTATGTACAGTTGGCTGCCCTAGAGTACAGTGCTCTATCAGTGTCGATAAATCCTATGGGTTGGTGACTGTTGAGATCTTCTGTATTCTTGCTCATTTCTGTCTAGTTGTTCTATTAGTTGTGTAAAGCAGGCTACTGAGGTCTCTAATTATAATTGTGGATTTGTTTATTTCTCCTTCCAGTTCTATCAAGTTTTGCTTCATAGGTATTTCACCTCTGATGTCTGGTATAGATGCATTTAGGATTTTATGTATTCTGTATATTCCTGGTGGATAGACCCTTGTATCATTATGTAATGTCTCTCTCTCTCTCTCTCTCTCTCTCTTTTCCTGGTAGTTTTCTTTACTCTGAAATATACTTTATCTGATATTAATATAGCAATTCTTGCTTTTTAAAAGTTAATGTTTACATGACATATCATTTTCTATTTTTTTTAACTTTCCTGTAGCATTACATTTGGTGTCGGTTTCCTGTGAACAACATCTAGTTAGATTATGTTTTTAATCCACTTTACCAAACTCTTTTAATTGGTATATTTAGGCCATTTATATTTAGTGTTAGGTTTTAAATCTGCCATTTTCTATTTTGTTTTCTGTTCTATTTTTCATTTCTCTCTTTTGTTTTTTATGATTTCTTATGGAAAGCTGAACTGAATGTTTTTTAGAATTCCATTTTGACTAATCTATAGTTAAGTTTCAGGTATTACATTGTATATACTTATCTTCTCATGGTCTGTTGGTATCAACTTTTTATCAATTTAAGCAAAATGTAGAAATCTCACTTTTCTTTACCTTCTCCAATTTGTAGTCATTTTTAAGGAATTTCCTCTTTATACATTGAAAACCACATCAAATACCATTATAATTTTGCTTCAACTGTCAAACATTAATTTAGAGAACTCAAGAAGAGAAGAAAACACAATTTTTTCTTTTTCTTTTCTCTCTATTTCCTTTATATCCTAAGATTGTGTTGATGATGTTAATCATTTTCCTTTTATTTAAAGAACTTCTGTTAGCCATTTCTGTAGGGTAAGTCTGAAACTGCCTTGGTTTTCCCTTCATTTTTAAAGGATATTTTCACTGGATTTGGATTTTTATCAGAACTTAAAAAAAATACTGTTGACATTTCCTTCTGGCCTCCATTGTCTCAGGTGCAAAAGTAAGGTTCATTTCTTTTCCACTGCTTTCAGGATTTCTGTGTTTCTTTGGTGTTCAGAAGTTTGACTATGGTAGCTTTAGTGTGGATTTCTTTGTTATATCTTCTTTGGGATTCACTCAGATTCTTTAAGTCATTGGTTTCTCTCTTTTGCCCAATTTAAGAAATTGCCAGCCATTATTTCTTTGAATATCATTTCAATTCCTCTCTTTTATGTATCTTCTTCCTGGACTCCAGTAACATGAATATCAGATCCTTTGTTCTACTTCTATAGGCCCCTGAGGTTCTGTTCTTTTTTTTTTTTTTTTTTTTTTTCTTCTTTTAGTTCGTCTTTGGTATTTGGATTGGGTGCTTTCTGTTGTTTTGTCTTAAAGTTCCCTGATTCTTTCCTCTACCCTCTGCATTCTGTTCTGAGGTCCCTCTTTGAGGATTTTAAAAACATCTTGATTATTGCATTTTTCATTTATTTATTTTTATATCTTCCTTTTTTTTTTTGGCTGAGACTATTTCTTTGCAAAATTTTTCTTTTTTTAAAATTAGTTTCAAACATGTTTGTATTGCTCAATTAAACATTTTATTTTGGTTGTGTTAAAATCATCCTTAAATAATACTAACATCTGTACCATCTTGAGGTTGCATCTGTTCACTGCCTTTTCTCAGTCATGTTAGAATTTGCATGATTTTTTTAATATTTTATTTTTTTATTCATGAGACACACACACACACACACACACACACATGCACAGAGGCAGAGACACAGGCAGAGGGAGAAGGAGGCTTCATGCAGGGAGCCCAATGTGGGACTCGATCCTGGGACTCCAGGATCATGCACTGGGCCGAAGGCAGGTGCTAAAACCCCTGAGCCACCCGGCATCCAGATTTTCCTGATTCTTGTTGTGGAGTAATATTCAATTACAAACGGGAGCATTATGTTATGAGACCCAAAGTTTTATCTCAATGTTCTGTTTTAGCAGGCCTCCTCTGAAACCATGCTGGTAAGGGAAAGGTAGACACCACCTTTTATTGCTTGATGGGGTAGAGTACAAGTTCCCTACTCAGACATTATGTGCCCCTTGCTACTGCTGGATGGAAGTGGGACTTCTGGCTTCTCAGGCTCTGCTGATACCAGCTAGCAAGGGAAGTTAGGTGTGCCTCATTGCTTCTACCCATGTATCTTCCACTGACACCATCGGGTGAATGTGGCTTTGTTACTACTAGCAGTGGTGAGAGTTCGACTCTTTATTTGACCTCCTCTGACACTACCCTAGCATTAGAGGGGAGAGACCCCTTGTTATTGCAAGATGGGAGTGAAAGTCCAGGTTCCCTTTGTAGCCTTCCCTGAGACCTTTCGTGTGTGGGCTGGTGACTACCCCACAGGGATGAAAACCCTGGCTCTCTGCAGGATCTTCTGTGACACCACTCCAACAGGGAGTTTGGAGCATTTCACTGCAGCCTGGAAAGGGGGAAGTGTAGACTCCTCCTTGGCCTTGGCTGTTGGGTAGAACCTCTGTTTTTTCTGTGGTTTTCGGCTGAAGTAGAGTGCTTATTTGTCTAAAAAGTTTTCTGGCTTACTAGGCTGCCCCTCGCATGGTCCTTTATCTCAGAGCATTCAGATTTTCTTGGAGCTTCTTTGTCTGTACCCATTTGCCTTTCCAAGGTGTTATCTTCTCCAGCACCCTGTCTAGAATATATGAAACAAAAAGAAAGCCTAGAAAACTCGGTGCTGTGTTGTTCTTAAGGTCTTGATGTTCCTTACTGGTTGACCCTCTTCTCTCCAAATTTTAGAGTCTTTTTATGTTTGTTTTATATATAATGTCCAGGATTGTTAGCTGTACTTGTGAGAAGGAATAGAGAAATGTACTTCTTTCTTTCTTGATGCAGAAGTCTCTTAAAATTCATTTCTCTGTGGTTCAGCCTTGATTTTTTTAAGATACCATGATTTTCAGTTGTCAGATTATAATAAGAAGTGTGATGATTATAGATTTGAACTTTGAGAATTTCCAGTCAAGTGTCTCATGTATGCAGTATATTTTAAAAGAGACACAAAATAACTAGAGTGGAAGTTACTACTAACTTTTCTTTTCAGATACTACGCATGGTTTTCTGAGATAGATCTGTGCATCATGGAAGAAGAACATTAAGTGAATTTAATTCTCAGAGAGATAAGAAAATCCCAGAATAAATGGAAATATTTAAATAATGAGTTAAAGTCAGCATGTACATTTAATGAATATTATTGATGAAAGCACATGATGATGATGGTAAATGCCAACCAAAAAATTTCCCTTTAGATGAACACTTCTTACAGCATATTGAATTAGAGATAAATGATAAGAGAAGCTTTGTTTTTTAAATTAATGTAAAAACATTTAAAGGTTATATTTTGTGGTACTGCAATAATGAAGGTTTGTATTGTTAGTGTGCCTTCAGTTTTACTGTAACAATCAAGGTACTAGAATAATATTGTGGAATATCAGTAGATCAGATTATTGTTGATGATGATGTCATTGTTTAAAAAACTACAAAAATCCTTTATTTTCTTGTGTTTCAAATCCATATTGGTGATTTAAGATTACCTTTTCTTTTCTAATGGTAGGGAAAGGTAGGTAGCATTTGGTGTTTAGTACTGACAACGATTGATTTTTGTTTTCCATTCCAAATGTTGTTTCTCAATGCAATTTATTTTTGATATATTTTTAAATGATGACATTTTTACTTATTTTACCACAAGAATAAGTAACAGCTTTTAAATTAGCCTATTTAATTACAACTGGCATGAAGAACTTAGTCCTGGTGCATTGGACAGTAAGTGAGGCGTGTTCAGAGCATTCAGACCCTAGAGTTTCCCAGTTCAGGCTCTGGAGTCAGAATGGCCCTATTTAGAATCCATCTCTATTATATACTATTTGAGTCCTGTGACTCAAGAAGTCACTCAAACCCTCTAGCCTTAGATTCCTCTTTAGCAAATTGGGCTAATTGTGGTTGGTAAAACTGGATGTCATGATCTCTGAATATTTCCTGCAGAATAAATAGTGAGTTCTGGGGCACATGGGTATTGGTGTCCAGGTCGTCTTAGAGTCCAGATGTGTCATGTTCCTTTGCTTGTTTGATCATCCGGTCTTTCTTCTGATTTTACAAACAGGGTAAATTCCCTTTTCTCATTCAGTAAGTCAAGTTTATAATTCATTTTTAGTCGTGAAACAGTCTTTGTGTTGATAGATTATGTTAATGAAAATCTCTATAGTCCGCCATTTTAAAGCCTAGGTCAATTTACAAGGATGGGAGAAATAAACCAACATATGGGAAGTGTGAAAAAAGCAAAACCAGGGTTTCCCTGAAAAGGTGAACCCTACCCCCTTCCTCAGTACTATCATAGCAGAAAAAATAGGCAGTTTAAGGAGCATGTTTGAGTACACACAGTTCGAGTGTGTGTGGGAAAAAGAGGCACATGTTCTCCTCTTCAAGTTCAATCACGTGGAGGGATAGTTTGATAAGTATTTTGTTCCTTTTTCTTTCCTTATTGCTTACTCTTCTCTCCCTTTCTAACAATCCTTTTATACTTTTGTCTTGAGTTCCAAGTTCTTTTCCTTGGGTTGGATAGTATCTTCAACAGGGCTTTCTCAGAGTAAATTGGAATTAAAACATTGTAAGAAATTTCCACAGCTACCTTTGATTAAATAATTTTTCATATCATATCTCCTAAGTGTGATTTATTTTCTAGCTCTACAGACCTGAAACATTTTTAGCTTCTGCAAAGTTTGTCCTCTTTTCATGATATGACCTGAACACCAACCTGCCCCAAATCACCTGTTCCAACCAGTCTGCCCAGAGCCTCGAATCACAAGATATACCGTTCCTTGGAATTGGTGTCTGGAGAACTCTTAACAGAGAATTTTATCTGAAAAGAAAAACCTGCATGAAATACTTTTACTGCCATGATGATACTTGAAAATTGCATTTGGTGAAAAATGAGCTAAAAGGCAATTTGTCCTCCATAATCACTATGTAGAAGGGAAAAGACAGGAGAAGAGAAGGGAACATGCAAGAGATCTTGGTTGGAAACAGGAGGTAAAACAGGATGATAAATCTATAATCATTAGCATCAATTTTGAGGATACTAAGGATAATGTGTGGCCTATAATTACTTAGGACAATTTTCCTAAATATTTTGTTTCAGGAGTATATATACCAGGTCTCCAGTACAGGTGGATCTTCAGCCAGTAGTTCTTAAAGAATACACTAAATATCAGGGGCTTGGAACTTAGGAATTTGGATTTTAAATAAATACCCAGATGATTGTAATGTGCAATAAAGTTTTTAAATAACTTGCTTAAGCTGCCTAAAAATGTTCCAGGGCGATTATGACCAAGTTTGACTCCAGATTGTAAACATCTATAATCCAGAACTTTTTAAATTCAGCTTTTTCAAATTTGTTTTTTATTCTAAGATTTATACCACGTGTGTCTGGAAACATGTGAAAGAAATAATGATTGAGGGAAAGAAAGCAGGCTGATATTGTGTTTAAAGTTATTGTGTATCCTCAATTATGGCCAATTTTACCATTTTGTGTCTTTATTTCTTTTCATGGACACTCAGGATTAAAAAGTACAATAAAGGAGCACCTGGGTGGCTCAGTAGGTGAAATGTCTGCCTTTGGCTCAGGTCATGATCTCAGGGTCCTGGGATTGAACCCCATGTCTGGCTCCCTGTTCAGCAGGAGGTCTGCTTCTCTCTCTCCCTCTGCCCCTCCCCCCTGTTAGTGCACGCTCTCTTCCTCTGTCTCTCTCATTCTCTCTCTCAAATAAATAAATAAAACACTTAAAAAGTACAATAAAGGTAATCTATTCATTTCTTTTAAAGATTTATTTATTTTATTTATTTATGATAGACATAGAGAGAGAGAGAGAGAGAGAGAGGCAGAGACACAGGCAGAGGGAGAAGCAGGCTCCATGCAGTGGGACTCGATCCCGGAACTCCAGGATCGCGCCCTGGGCCAAAGGCGGGCAAAACCGCTGAGCCACCCAGGGATCCCCATCTATTCATTTCTTAAGGAAAAAGAATCATGCATATGTACGACTAATTTATTGTATGGATGGTCATCACAAAGTATGTATAAAGTGAAAAATTCAAAACTTAAATGTCCTGCTATGGAGGAGTTAAATATGCAAAAACACAGGGATGGGATAATATTCATCCAATTTAAACCATTTTTTAAAACAACACGTACAAAAAGTGCTCACAAATCATTGATTAGCTGAAACAAAAGAAAACAAATAAAACAAAAATTGACAGCCTAAAGTTTCTCTCATGTCCTAGTGCAGGCAGGGATGGGATGATACTTCATGGAGCTTAATCAGATTTGGCAGGTTTCCCTCAAATAGAAGCAGCTTATACCTAATTTTTGGTTTTTAAGTATGTGAAACAAGGCCAGCACTCTGCACTTATGTTACCAAACATCTGATTCTGACTCATATAAAGCAGAGGAGCTGAGAGAAATGGCATGAACTGTAAAAACTATTTGAATGTCATGCAGATAGTTCTCTACATTCAATAGTCTTATGCTATTATCGATTAATGTCAGATCCACCATAAGGATATGGATATACAACTGGACTGTATTTTGCTTTTAATGAGGTTTTCTTTGGTGATATAGTCTTGGTTTTTAAGTGATGAAACTGTAAACAGTATTAACGAGCTTATTTTGAATTTTATTTTAAAATACTCTGAGGGACGCCTGGGTGGCTCAGTGGTTGAACATCTGCCTTTGGCTCAGGGCGTGATCCTGGGGTCCTGGGATCGAGTCCCGCATTGGGCTTCCTGCAGGAAGCCTGCTTCTCCCTCTGCCTGTGTCTCTGCCTCTCTGTGTGTCCCTCATGAATAAATAAATAAAATCTTCAAAAAATTAAATAAAACACTCTTAATAGCCTTCCCCGGATATTCTGTATTACGCTTCCATTTCTGTATATTCCATCAGTGTGCTTTCTTATCCTTTGAGACCCAACTAAAATATCTTCTTTGTTAAGAAAGTCTCTATTTCCCACAGTCAAAATTAGTCTTGCCTTCCTTTGTGCACTTCGATTATTTTTTCATATAACGATTATAGTATGTAATTTTGGTTGTTCACAGTTTCACAGACTTTACACCAAAAGTTAATGATCAAAACAGTAATTTATTACCATTTTTCATGTTTCCATAGATTGACTGGGATCAGTTGGACAATTCTTACTTGGAGTCTCTCATGTGGTTGCAGTCAGATGGCAGCTGGGACTCCAGTCATGTGGGAGCTTGACTAAGCTTGATAGATAACGAGGCTTTTTGACTCACATGTCTGATGCCCGAATTGAGATGACAGGAATAGATGAGGGCTGGCCGGGTACTTCTGTGTCTCCTTATATTTTGCTCCATGAGGCCTGCTTGGGCTTCCTCTCAGCAGGACAGTCTCAGGATAACTGCACTTCTTACACAGGGACTTGCTTCCTCCAGAGCTAAAGCTGCCAGGTTCCTTATGACCTACCCTGGGAGTGCTGGAACGGACTCCTGCCATATTCTGTAGGCCAGGGAAGTCACTGAGGCCAGCCCAGATTCAAAGAGAAGGGAATCAGGCTCCATCTCCATGTGAGGAACAGTATGCATTTCCACGAGGGCAGGCATTGATGGTGGTCATCTTTGGAAACAACATCCCATGTGTAAAACAGAACAGAATTTCAGTGCTGGAAAGGATTTGAAAGATCATCTGATTCGACTTTCTCATTTTGATAAAGATAAAAAAATAATAATAATTAGAAACATGAAATGACTTGCCCCATATTAACGATATACATTAGGCTCTCTTCCCTTTATGAACGAAACCCCCAAACTGTGGTAGGATTGCTCACAGCATCGTTCACAGCCTAGCAAAGGACCATGCATAAATTACAAGTACAAGCACTTTCTAAAATGAATATAGGGCATGTTATAGAAAATAAGTGTAGCTGCCCTGCATTTCACTTTAAAAGGAAAGAAAAAAAAGCCCAAGTTTCCTATTTTGGCTATGTTTTGCACTGGAACACCTGCGCTTTTAACCTGATTTAGCTGTTGTTCTGTGCCGTGAAATCAACCCAGGTAGAGTTTTTTACGAATAGGTTCTTATAGCTACACTTCTTGGAATATACCTTGTTGTATAGATTTGACTTTGGAACTATAAAATGACCTACAGTCATAAAGCAAAATTAAATCAAAATAAAAATGAAAAGCATTCCTAAGCATGGAAAGCAAAACGAAATAAATAAATTTTATTCTGCATTGAGTTGGTGACTTAACCAACTGGGAATTATTTCACATTACCTTAAAGTGCAGTAATTTGATAGTACATTTTTACTTGGATATATCCTAAGGACAAAATAACTTCAAAACAAAACAAGACGAAATTAAAACTGTTTTCAGTAATTATATCATTGGTAATAATAACAGTGTAGTTATCCTAATACTATATTCCATGTGTAGTAGGATAAAACTATAATAATGTTAATATTAGGAATCAAGATTTTTGTAATTAAAACAGTTGAAATTAGTAAAAAATTCTGTATTAATAAATTTGAATTTAAGATTATTAGTGTAAACTCAAGATACACATTCTTATAAATGTCATTTCTTAGCTCTGTCCAGTAAAATATCTTGGAAACAATAAACTAATGATTGTCTAGTTGTAGGGAGCAGCGTTAAATGCACAGATTCTGATCTCTAAAAACCATTTCCTCCTAAATCAAGCTCAGGGTCTTTAGAAAAATGGTACAGGAAACATACAAGATAAGCCTGGAGGGACGCCTGTGTCACTCAGTAGGTTAAGCATCTGTCTTCAGCTCAGGTCATGATCTTGGGGTCCTGGGATGGAGTCCTGTGTTGGGCTCCCTGCTCAGCAGGGATTCTGCTCTCCCCTTTCCCTCTGCTCCTCCCCCTATGCTCATATGTGCTTGCTCTCTTTCTCTCTCAGATAAATAAATAAAATATTTTTTTAAATTTTTTTTTAAATAAAATATTTTTAAAAAGAAATCCTAGAGTATTTTGTGATGACAGGAAACAAGAAAAGCCATCAAAGACTGTTGAGGTCATGGTCATGTCAGAAGGAATCAGAAGCGAGAAAGAAGTGTATCCAAATAGCAGAGGTTGGGACAAATTGAGAATCAGTATGAATAACGAGAGAATAATCAACAAGAATAAGATTTAGTGAATTAAAACCAAATATTTTTAAAATCACATGAATTGATAATTATACTTAAAAAAAAAAAAAAAGCTTCTTGGACATGTTTGCTACCTGGAAGGGGAGTGATTTATCACTCTGAAAACTGAACTTATATTTTCTGCCTAAATTGTAGATCAAATGCAATAAAATAGTAGATGAGACTTTTTTTTCTTTTTTAAAAAAATATCTCAGTTAACGAAAGAAGGGATGATAAAGTTAGCATATTCTTTTGCGAACCACAATATAAATTACTTGGCAAAAGCAACAATGATCAGTGGCTGATTGTGACATAAAAAGTGTTGAAGTCAGACATCACGCTCCACCCGGTAAAAGTGCAAGAACACCTAGGAAATTGTTCTGCCAAGAAACCAGCCTTTGGTCAGGTCAGCCTTGCAGACTTAATGACCGTTAACAAGAAATGCAGGAGACAGATAAAACGTGATAAATGGCATCACAGAGTTACGATCTACAAAGTCCAGACTAAGAAACTCAGCAGGAGCTCTCAAACTTGAACATGCATATAAATTGCCCAGTGATCATGTTAAAATGCAAATTCTGACAGCTCTGTGGGGTGGGATTGAGATTCTTTAGTTATAATGAACTCTCAGGTGTTGTCAGTGCTGCTGGTCCATGGGCTGTACTTTGAGTAGTAAGGTTTAAAGTAAACTTAATTTGTTATGAGGGGCTGGGAGAAAAATGAGAATTAATCTATAAATTAAAAGTGGCTCCAGAGATGTAATCAAATGCAGTGTCTACACCTATGTCTAGGCCATTGAGCCAGTCAATGTGAAAAATTATGAGAAAATGATATCCTGATATTTGATATGATTAAGGAATTATTGTTCACTTTTTAAGATGTGATAACTGGGATCCCTGGGTGGCTCAGCGGTTTGGCGTCTGCCTTCGGCCCCGGGTGTGATCCTGGGGTCCCAGGATCGAGTTCCGCGTCGGGCTCCCTGCATGGAGCCTGCTTCTCCCTCTGCCTGTGTCTCTGCCTCTCTCTCTGTCTCTCATGAATAAATAAATAAAATATTTTAAAAAAATAATAAAATAAGATGTGATAACTGATTAATTTTTTTAATGTTCTTGTCTTTCTGAGATACATAATTTATGGCAGGATTGATGTGATAATTGGAACTAGGTTCAAAATCATTCAGTGTGTATTTTTCTTGGGGTTATGGGGATTATGAGTTCATTTTCATTTCTCTACTTTTTTATGTTTGAATTTTTCCATAAGAAAGATTTTTAAAAACTGTCTCTGGATAATAATAAGCATATTTTGGAAACATTCAAGTTTTTGTTTGTTTTTAGTATCTCCATTAATTCTTCACCAACTTTTTATGTACATGTGAGTGGATCACTTTCCTTGCAAGTCTATAGCTTTCATTACATTTTCAAGGATGATTGGACAGGAATATTACTAATGGTATCTAAATTCAAGAAATGATCTCCTTTGAAAACTAACAAATTGAAGAAAGCCATTGGGATAATAATTGTATTAAGATACATTTCTTACTCTTGAGTAAACACTTTGAAACATATTTCCTAGTGGGTAATGTAGTGTATTTTAATAGAAGAGCACCCTCTGCTGCCTTGACAAGAAATGTCACCATAAACGTGGAGACCTTGTGTCCTTGATTTTTCCAGTTATCAGTTATGGCAAGTGGAACATAGAATAACAACAACAACAACAATAACAACAACAACAATAATTAGACCAGAGTAACTATTGAAAAAAAATTAGCAATCAGGAATAAAAAGGGGGAGGGGGGCAGCCCAGGTGGCTCAGCGGTTTAGCACCGCCTTGGGCCCAGGGCATGATCCTGGAGACCCGGGGTCGAGTCCCACGTCGGGCTCCCTGCATGGAGCCTGCTTCTCCCTCTGCCTGTGCCTCTGCCTCTCTCTCTCTCTCTCTCTCTGTCTCTCATGAACAAATAAATAAAATCTTTAAAAAAGGAATAAAAAGGGGATATCATTATTGATCCTATTCGATATCAAGAACATAAGGGATGACTGAACAATATTATGTCAATGGATTTACCAAGTTAAATTCCTTGAAAAATAAAAATTAACCAAAATGATACAAGATCAAATAAAAACAGCCCTATAACTGAACAGCCCTATAACTACCAAAGAAAGTGAATTTCTTATTAAAACTTGCCACCAAGACAACTCCAGGTTCAGATGATTTCACTCGTGATTCTATTAAATATGAAGGAAGAAATAAAATGAATCTTACACAAACTCTTCCAGAAAAGAAGAATAAGGAATGATTTCCGGTTTATTTTATTTTTTATTTTTTTTCTCGTGATAAAAATAAATACTTTTATTATTCTGTTAAAAGTAAAATAAAATACAAATGACTTGGCATTGATTAGCCCATGGAAGGAAGGAAGTTAGAAGGAATACATCCATTTGGAGGAACGGCTTGGGCTACCTCCTGTAGTGAAAATACTGACTTTGAAGGTGCGTGTGTGGGGGGGGGGGTGGGGGGGGTGCGGGCTGTGGTCACCAAGGCCTGGTGCTGCGGCGGTCCTGCAAGTTTCGAATGAACCTGGCGTTGAGTATGTCCCCACCCATTGTCCAGGACTGGGTCTCTCGGGGAACAGTGTGCGTGGCTTCCTCCCCAGACCCAGCCTGGGACAAGCCCTGCTCCTGGCCGGCAGACCTATTCTCTGTTTCCTGTTCCCCCTGCTTCGATTCCTGGTGGCCTGTATTGGGGGATGAGGAACTCAGCCCCCCATGGCGGCTGTAGCAGCAGCTTTGGGCTACCAGCCCTGGGGGAGCCCCCCTGGTGCGGCGACGTTGGGCTGGGCTGCCCCCAGGATCAGTAGCAAGCAGAAGGCGAGCAGCAGGGTGTGGGGGGCAGAGGCGCAGGGAACGCAGCAAGTCCTGCTCTGGCACAAAGGGGCGGAGGGGACCCCGCTCTGGGGAGCTTCCCAGGCTGCTGGAGCGAGGGGGTGGGTGGGCTGGAGGCGTAGCTCGGCGAGGGGCTCTGTTCAGGGGCCAAGGGGGCTCCACAGCTACCTTCAGAAATTCTCGGTCACTAGAGGAATATGGCTTAATGTCTCCCTCTGCTCTCTTGGGTGGCAGCTTTCTTGCTGGAGCAGGGGTGTAGGATCAACCACAGCAGCACGAGAGTGTCGAGATGCCCTCAGGGAGGGAGCAGGGGGCCGATGCTGATGGGCAAAGAAGCCTTCGAAGATCACAAAGTTGTTGACCTGTGGGACTGTGGTCTCCAGGTTGTAATGTTTATTCAGGAACTTAAGCAGCTTCTGTGAGGGTCGGTCAATGGCCAGTTGGTGTGGTTCAACTCGCTCCTTCTGCAACATATAGTGGAAGAGTTCTCGCCCATGGCCATGACGCTGAAGTGATTCATGGATGTAAAAGTCCAGAATGCAAAGTGGTTCTACCTCATTGTGAGCCTCGCGATCATCCAGTACAAAGAGTTTCTTGTATCCAACTTTAAGGAAGCCGATTATGGCTCCTTTGCCAGCCGGTCGTGCCAAAGTGTCTTTGAGCACATACATAACATGGCGATTACTCTGCATCCTTGATGCACTGGTGATGGGAGCAGGAAGATGCTGGGCCTTGGCAGAAGCCTTGCCCAGTTCATCTACAATGGTCATAATTTGCTGTTGTAGATCAACACTTGGAGGCCTCCGGTCTGGTTTTCCACCCCACCTTTTCGATTTCCAGTTTATTGATGAAGCCAGGATAACCCTAACATCAAAATCTGAAAATACAAGAAAATATTGCTATTTGTAAAAATTCCTAACAAAATATACCAAGTATTTCCAACAACCTGTTACAAACATATGATCAAATCACATTTTCCCAGAAATAATAAAAAATAATAATCTACCATATTAACAAGTAGACACTTAGAAATCAAGCATTGAAATCTATATTAACAAAATAGGGGAAAAATGATATACTCATCTTAATAGATGTTTAAAAATCATTTTAAAATTCATTACTCTTTCTGAAAACTCTAGGAAACTTGGAATAAAGGGAGCACCTTGCATGGAAATCAGTAAAAATCCTAAAGCTGACATCAGCCTTCATGGTGAAGCATGGACAGTTTTATTGTTCACGTTGAGAAAAAGTCCAGGGTGTCCTTGCTTATCACTTTTATGCAGTATCTTTCTAGTCGTTGTAATATATCAAGGAAAAGAAAAAAAATAGCAAGAATATTGGAAAGAAGTAAAACTTTTCTCCATACCAGAGAAGACATGATTTTTTTTTTTTTACATAAAAAAAAATAGCTGTTTAGAGTATCACGCTAAATGAACTAAATCAGAGGAAGGCAAATACCGTAAGATCTCACTCATTATGTGGAATTTAAGAAACAAAACAAAGGAGCAGAGAGGAAAATAAAAGAGAGACAAAGGAGGAAACAGACTCTTAACTCCAGAGAACACCCTGGATCCCAGAGCGGAGGTGGGGGAGGGGATGGGGAAACAGGTGATGGGGATTCAGGGGTGCAGCTGTTGTGATGAGCACCGGCTGATGTACAGAAGTGTTAAATACCGCATCGTACACCTGAAACTAATAAACACTGCATGTTAACTAACTGGGATTAAAATAAAAACTTAAAAAAATACTGACACGGTTAGCAAGTCACTAGCAGTCAGTAGGATGAACATGAACCAGGAGCTCACGCGTGTGGTGTTTGCGTGTAATGGGCCCTGCTCTCACTGTTTCATGGATACGCGTCCAGCGGATCTATCATGTAGACTCCCTTGTCTGTTCTATTCTGTAGATGAGGAAACAGAGGGACAGCACAGGGCCTTCCCCTTTCCTTGACTGGGGGTTGGGGGCAGGGGCTGGTCCCCCAGGAGGATAGGTGGGAGGGTTGGTGGCTCCCCCTGCAGTGTGGAGGGAACAGGGCACTGGCACCAGCCTCCTCGAGACTGCGAGCCGTCTTCTGGATCAAATGCTGCTCTGGCTGGGGGAGGATGCAAACCATCCCCTGGGTACAGCCTCCCACCCCTCTCTGTTCCTGTCTAGCAGCGTCGTGCCTTGGTTTCTGCTCTTACACCCAGTTTCTGACCAGAGGACAAGATGGGGACAAGGCTGTTGCTGCTTTGCCAGTTGCTTCTTGGCGAGGAAGGACCCCAGTGCTGTTCTTGGGGGCCCCAAAGGGGTTTTATAAACCTCAGCCTCATAATCTATGGATTGTCCTCACTTTTTTTTTTTTTAAAGATTTATTTCTTTAAAATCTTTAGTTTTTGAGAGAGAGTGCATGTGAACGCGTGTGAGTCAGGGGAGAGGCAGAGGCAGAGGCTTTCAAGCAGACTCCCCGCCCAGCTCAGAGCACATAGCGGGGCTCCAGCTCATGACCCCGCCTCATGACCTGAGATGAAACCAAAAGTCGGTCGCACAATGAACTAAGCCACCCAGGCACCACAGATTGTCCTCATCTTACATATCCACCCACATCCAGCTGTTGTTTGAACCATCCTGTGTACACACACACCTCCCTCCTAGCACTTGGACCTCACACACACACACACACACACACAGTCCACTGGCCTCACAGTCAGGAGCACACAAGCACAAACATAGATGTGCAACGGCAGAGTCACACCGTCCCCTTTCTCTCTGCCTCCCAAGCATGAGTCACATGGACATAAACATACTTGCAATACGTAAATGGCCATAATCACAGACTCTCTGTGACGTTGTGGTGAGAGCAAGGCCACATATGTATTTTCACCACTCTTCTTAGAATGAGTTTACACCGAATTGGGGCTGCCTGAAGATCGGTCCCACCAATCTCTGTAATTTTTTATAGGTAATTTGGTACCAGGAAAGCAACTCACTTCTGTTGAGTCTTGATCCTTCCATTCGTCCTTAAGAGCTGGGCATAGCCTTCCTCAGGTTTCAGAATGTGCGTGTGACTTACACGCTCTCACAAGCCATGATGCTGTGAAGGCCAATCTCCATCAGCATCGTGCATGCCCCCTGCATCAGTTAGGGTTCCACAGGGAAATGGAACAATAGGAAGTATGTTAAGGATTGGCTCATGAAATAGTGGAGCTGGCAAGTCAGCTGTCTGTAGGGCAGGCAGTGGGCCGGAAGCTCAGGCTGGAGTTGACACAGAGGTCTTGAGGTAGAGTTTCTTCTCTAGAAAACCTCAGTTACTCTTCTTAAGGCTTTCGACTGATTAGATGAGGCCCACCCGCAGCCTTGAAGGTAATTTGTTAACCACTCCTACAAAACACCTTCACAGCAACATCTGGATTAGTGTTTGATTAAATAACGGGGGTCAAGTCGACACATAAAACGAGGCCTCCTCCCTCCCTCCAGTCCAGGATAGACAAAGAGGTGTGCTACCCAAGTAGGAAGCTACGACCCATATGTGCCTGCTGGACCTGGGCATTATGCTTAGTCCAAATCGTGATGTGCTGTGTAAGGTGCATGCCTGATCAGGAGATTTTATTAGAAAAGAGTAAACAAGAAATATCACCTGAATGATGCGTTGATATGATTATGTGTTTGGAATGATCGTAGTTTGAATACTTTGGGTTAAATTTCATTAAAGTTAATTTCACACTTCTTTTTACTGTTTTAACATGGATTCTAGAAAAATTTAAATCCTTTATGTTTCTAACAATGCATCGGACGGTGATTATACACCCCACTATGTGTGTGTATATATATGTACACACACAGCTACATATATATACACTCCTCACTATGTCCATACACCTTGTATATGTGTGCCCTCGCTCTGTACGTGGAATGCCACTGTAACACCATGTAAACGCCATTACATATATAACGATCGTTTGAATTTCTACATACATGTAAATGGTCTTTCATGGGAACTGAAAAAAACTTTAAAAAAATTTTTTTTTAAATTTTTATTTATTTATGATAGGCACAGAGAGAGAGAGGGAGGCAGAGACACAGGCAGAGGGAGAAGCAGGCTCCATGCAGGAGCCTGACGTGGGATTCGATCCCGGGTCTCCAGGATCGCGCCCTGGGCCAAAGGCAGGCGCCAAACCGCTGCGCCACCCAGGGATCCCTGAAAAAAACTTTTGAGCAAGTATTGCTGAAACTGCTGGCTGTCTATGAAGAGAGATAATCCGTATTGGACTGTGTCACACATCCTCAACAAAAATTAATTTAAGGTTGGTAGAAGGCTGAAATGTGAAAGCTAAGTCAATAAAATTTTTCAAGAAACCAGGAGAATACCTTGATGAAATGGGAGGAGACAAAAGTGTCCCGGGTCGAATAATCAATCCCTCCAGAGAAAAGGCAAAGAATGGACAGACTGTGTATATCATGAGTGAAAATTGCTCACCAAGGGGCACCGGTAAGAAATGAGGAGACAAGCCACCAGTTGTTAGAAAAGATTCGTCAACTTCATCTTGAGAAAAGATTTGTCCCCAGGATATATAAAAATTCTTACAACTCTCCAATAAAAATGCAGAGAAATTAAAAAAAAAATGGGCTGAAGACTTGAAAATGCACCGAGGAAGGAATGCAAATGTCGATCCACACAAGCAAGACCAAGCGGTCAATATTATGATGCATCAGGGAAACGCTAATGAAAACCATCCTGAGATACTATGCACACCTCCGGGGAAAAGGCTGCAATTAAAACAGCTGCAAACAACAGGAATCAGCGCAGACAGGAGGACGCTGGAACTGCCACCCTCTGCTGGGGAGAAAGCAAATAGGTACCATGGCTTTGGGAAGGGGAGACATGACCCTGACATCTTCTTCCACATCTATTTTGACCGACAGCTGGAGGTGGCAGGGAGGGAGTGCACGGCTCCCAGCCTGGGGGGTGGTGGTGGGGTGGTCGGCCTGTCCCGACACCTCAGAGGTTCAGGGAGCAAAGCCCCTCCTCTCTTGGAGCCTCAGCTCCCACATCTGGGTGAGGGGCTCTCTGCTCTCAGGAACAGAGCATGTGGGGTTGCCTTGCACGTTTCCAGAAAGATTTGGCTTTTCCACCATGGCTTTCAGCTTATGGGAACTTGCTGAGGCCACACAGTGTACTGTGCATCCCCCTGGGTTGACCTCAGGCTGGGTCCCTCGTTCTCTCATTCATTTGTTCATTCATTCATCCCACAAACAGGAGCACGTACATCCCAGAGGGAAGGGCTGTGCTTGTGTCTCTCCTGATAACAGCTTTCCTTTAGAGGCCTTGAAATCCAGAAGCTGTCATTCTACCTCAGCCTCACATTTTCAAGTTTTTTTTTTTTTTTTTTAAATAACAAATCATACGAGTAAGGCTGAAAGTACCACCTTTGAAACCTCTGCTGAGAAAACCCATGGAGGTGCTGCCCCAGCCTGAACAACCTCTAGCTCCCCGCCCCCCGGCCCCCTACCCCAGCTCCAGTGCACCTACCTGGGCAGCCTCAGCGGTTCTCAGAGAAGCCCAGACCTGCCTTCCCCATCTGTCGGTTCTGAGCCCTTCCTAGTTTTCCATTCATTGTTTAAAACTGTGCTAAGGCAAAGAAAAATAATCTCCCTGTAATAAGCTCTTGGAGTTCTGTATCAGTCTTGGGTTTTCGAGCTCAGACATTCAGCGCCAGCTTTTCCTAGTAAGCCCGTTGTTCTGCTTCAGTTCTGCTTCGCTTGCGTTTCCTTATCAATTTCTGGTTTTGGAAACATTTCAGTTGTCCCATTCATTTTCACATTCTCTTCTTTTGTTGGGGTTCTTCAGTGTTAAATGATGCGGATTTTCCTCATTGAAAACAATTGGCTCTGTCCTACAGCTTGTTGGGGTTAGTCTTTTCATTGTGCTCCCTACAGTTTGTGCACAATTTTATTTGGTGGCTTGTTGGATCGGAAAATTATTTAGATCTCTGAATTTTCCAGGCTGTTGTTGGTTTTACTTGAAGTGTTGTTACTTCTTTCTATTTTTTTTTTTAAAGGGAGATTGTGCCATGATCCCCACTGTAGTCTTTAATATCTTTCAAAACAATTTGAGGATGTCTTGGTAGTTCAAAATGGTGAATTCTGAGGAAAATGCCATGGTGGTTGTCTGATGTTAAAAATTTGCTCAACCTTTTTAATCGCAGTACTGTGCAATTAGTAGTCTACGTCCATAAGAAATTAAATGTCCTAGTGGATTATCTGCTGGTCAGCAGAGCATTACGTATGACTTAACTCAGGATGGCTTTGTCCTTCTTTCATTCGAATGCCCACCCATTGATAGTTTCCACATACATGCCGGGAGCGTGGAGGACCATGGCCAGGCCCTGTCTAATGCACTGACTGGGGCCACTGGAGTGAGAGAAAAGAGTGGGTACAAGGTGGGGGTGTCCCCACAGATAAGCAGTGGAAAGAGGAGCTTTCTGGATTGAGACAACAGTGTGCATAATCCACTGAGACAACAGTGTGCGTAGTTCAGGAGGCCTTGGGGGCCACAGGAAAAGTTATGTAAGGAAAGAGCGAGCCAAGGGCAGAGTGGAGTTCTACATTGCTTTGGGCCTCCTCGCCCAACCCTCAGCAGGCGTGGTCTACCCTGGTCGCCTGGTGCAGGTTTGGTTCTGACTAGAACCCAGGGAGACATGTGCATGGGGTGGTGTGGTCCAGCTGGCTGTGATGGCCCTGGGCACCTCTGTGTCAGACTGGGCCGCCATGGAGGAGCTTCACCCTGCTGGGGCAGATACTGGGCCGTTTCATGACAGCTGCCTCTGACAATACGAGCACAGGTCACATTGTCCCTGGGTATCAGTGGCAGGTGGGTAGATGGTGCTGTGATAGCTCTAGAGTCTTAGTTTTCTTGCTTTGAAGCAAAATTGTACGGTCACTCACAGAAGGGCTTTCTGCACAGGGAGACGGGGACACCAGCCATGGTGAAATGTAACACTCCTAACAAGTTTCAGCCTAGGTTGAGGAAGAACCTCAGTGTTCAGACCAGAAACGGCCTGTGTCTCAGACAGAAGAAGGGTTCAGGCTCTGCACCAAAAACAGAAAACCATTGAAACACAAGCATGAGAAGCTGAAACATCCTTAAAGCTCTTGCCAGCAACTGAAAAAAGGCTCAAGCTCTCTGCAGTGATCTTCATGGCATATGGGGAGAGTCAGCTGTTATCGCTGCAGGAAGATTGGCTTGAGATCAAAGACAGGGCAGATTCCCTGGGAGGTGATGACATGGTCAAGAACTTAGAATTAAGGGAACCAGGGAATGGAGAGCATGTTGAGGACCAGATAAAAAGGTCCAGGAGGAAACCGAAGCTTGCTGCTCCATCAAGCACACATTTAAACACTCAAGATGGAAAAAGCAATGCCACAGTAATGTTGCCAAAGAAGAGAAGACTAAAGCCCACCTGACAGGTCATCACAAAGGTGCCCCGACTGAAGAGGCCTCCATCGAAAGGGCAGATCAATATTTTGAGGAAAAAAGAAATGAAATGAGTGAACTACATCACCAAAAAGAAATGGAGCATCTGGGGATATTACCTGTCAGGGCAGATATTGACTTAGAGCAGAGGGTGGGCAGTTCTGAAGCCAATGGCCTGATAACTCTTAAAACTGAAGAGCTGGAGACCTACCAAAAGCCATTCCAAAGTCTTGAATCACTGTCGGAAAGAACCGTTTCTTATCTGTGGCCGATTCTGATCCTGAAAAGAACAGCTCTTGATGACTAGTTGAGAGCTGGGGAGGCTAAAGGAATCCTCAGAGTCACCAGACAAGAGGTGGAAGGCCTGAGACAAGGAATAAGGAGAAGAGAATTCAACTTCGGCTTCTGGAAGTAGATTCTCCTCTATTCAGTGACCTCAGTGGAGCACTTGGTGGGAAAGATTGTCCCCTGCTCTCTGTGCATGGGTGGGTGCTTCCTCTGAGGTGAGACTTGACTTGATTACCTCTCTCACTCCTCCTCCTCTTTCTCCATCACCTTCATTTGTTCTCCTCCTCTTTCCCCAGTGAGGGGTTGACTGTGAGTCTCAATGGGGAGTTCCTGGCAAGAAGATGTCCTCTTCCTCCACCTCCTTCAGGAAGGCTGTGTGCACCCACAGGAGCCATCTTCTCCCCAAAGCCTACTTGCCCTCTTTTTCATACACTGTGGCCTTTTAGTCTTCTTTCCTGGACACTGTCATCCAGAAAATGCACATGTGTTACCTCTTGGCTTCATTCAGCCTCCATACAACACTAGAAGCCAAAATCCTGAGACACAATCCTAATCGTCAGTCACCAAGTTTCTCATTTTATCCTCGGAATATCTTTGAGTTCTCTATATATTTATGTTTTAGGGCAGAAATCTCTCTTTTTAAAAGGTTTTATTTATTTTAGAGAGCATGCACATGTGCACAAGTAGTAGGGAGAGGGGCTGAGAGAGAGGGAAAGGGAGAGAATCCAAGCAGACCCCATGCTGAGTTCAGAGCCCAACTTGGAGCTCAATCTCAGGACCCTGAAATCATGACCTGAGCCAAAACCAAGTTAGACACTTAACCGAGTAAGCCACCATGCACCCCTAGAAACCTCTTTTTATGCAAGTGGCTTGCATCTTGATGATAATATACATCTCAGGATGGATTTGGAAATTTGAGATTATTTAAGTTTTCCCATTATATGATAATCTCTAGAAAATGTAAGTAATATATTTTTATTTGATGAGTGAGCCTACTATTCTTTAAACAACATAATATTATCAATGAGCAGTTTAGCCTACAAAGATGTTTGACATAGAAAGGCACTTTCTCTGTTAATTTTTTTTTTTTTTTTTTTTATGATAGGCACACAGTGAGAGAGAGAGAGAGGCAGAGACACAGGCAGAGGGAGAAGCAGGCTCCATGCACCGGGAGCCCGACGTGGGACTCGATCCTGGGTCTCCAGGATCGCGCCCTGGGCCAAAGGCAGGCGCCAAACCACTGTGCCACCCAGGGATCCCTCTCTGTTAATTTTTCTGTCAGCAGCATTTTAAGAGGAAGATATGAGCTACTTCATGATCTCAATAAATTATGCTTGAATTAAAGACTGGCTGACATGTGGACTGAGTGCAGAGGGAGGCCTGTGAAGTGGGGAGTGTGGAGGACTGGACCAACCCGTGGCTACTGCCCTTGGCTGTGTGAGCCCCTGGAAGAGGCCAGGCTAATGCCGACACTTGGTGAAGATGGAGGTGGGCCAGTCTGTAACTCCTCACCTTTGCCCCACATCTCTAGGAGACCTGGGCCACTGTGGCCCTCAACATAGTTCTCTAGATGATGTTTTTATGCCACTGTCAGCCTTCACAGTGCCATCATTAGGCTTACATGTTGGTGTCCCTGGTGGTATCTTGTGCCAAGCACTCAGGTGTCCGGGAGTATGGCATATAGAGTGGATCTGACCAGCAACTTGTCTGACACGAGATCAAGCAGGTCCCCAGGTTTGGCAATGGGGACTGTCATGAAAGGTGCAAGGGTGAAGCCTTGGGTATTTTAGCAAAGAGTCTTTAGTCCGAGACAAGACAAGTCCCACTGTACAGAATAGGTTGTTAGTCTTTGCTCACGTGGAGCACGTCCAGAGACGCAACCATTCTAAGCAAATCATCTGTCGGTCTTCAGGGGAGTTGTGCCTCAGATCCTTGATGTCAGCATGATCAAAGTATGTAACGGGGGCCTAGAACCTGCAGGTCATCTGACTGCCACTGAGACTCAGGTTCTCCATCTCTGTGTGGGTCCAGCGTTTAGCTCCCTACTAGTAGTGCTGAGAAGATCCCAGTAGAACTCAAGGGTCTCCCTGGTACCTGGAAGCCAGCACAGCCCCAGAAATGGAAAGTAGCCTATAAGACTTCTCCAAGGATGCACCTCTGAGCCAGGCAATGGGCAGAAGGGAATGGGCAAGCACGGGGGTATTCCCAGAAAAACCAAAGCACCGTGAGGGCTAAACACTGTAGCTGCCAAGGCACCCACTGAGGGAAACAGAGGCTTTGGGTGGAGGCAGGGACTGTGGGGTATGAGGACTTAGGGACTCGGATCTTGTGCTAATACATTCCAGAGACTGTGTCTCTTCAAGGCAGTCCACCATTGAGAGTCTCCTCAGCACAGATTGTGGGGAGAGGCATCTACTGGAGGCAGATTGTTCTGGTTCCTTCCTGCCCCATGCCCCATGCCTGAGATGGTCATACTTCGTTCTGGTTCCTATCTTTGTTTATATCACCTGATCTGATCTGGTTGTTTCTGCCTTGAAGGCAGAGAGACCCATCTCTGGGGAGGTCATGGGCTTTCTGTGTCAGCCTCCTCATGTAGGTGCCTAGTGAGAGGTGGGGGAAGGCTTAGCCAGTCACCCTGAGGCCGGGGATGTGGTTGCAAGAGTCATGGGGGTTGTTACAAAGCCGTGCTACGCTGCATGCCCTGTGGACATGTGGGGTCTGTCACTGGGATGACCAGCATCCACATGTCCTACTGGGAAAAATTCTGTCTCATTGCCCTTTGGCGTCAGGGAGGGGACAGGAGAAGGTAATGGGTCAGCATCACTGCTGGAGAAATCCGTGTGTGGGAAGGACACGAGCCAGGACTTGATCCCATCCCTGTCTCAGCTGCTGTCCACATGTGACTTGCTTCCCCGACGATTCTCTCACACCTTGGAGACTCCTGTTGTAGGAAATCAGTGAACGTTTTCCTTGAAAATTACCAGTAGAGGGATCCCTGGGTGGCCCAGCGGTTTAGCCCCTGCCTTCAGCCCAGGGTGTGATCCTGGGGTCCTGGGATCGTGTCCCACGTCGGGCTCCCTGCATGGAGCCTGCTTCTCCCTCTGCCTGTGTCTCTGCCTCTCTCTCTCTCTCTCTGTCTCTCATGAGTAAATAAATAAAATGTTTAAAATCTTTCTTAAAAAAATTACCAGCAGAGGGCAGCATACACCAGGGGCCCTAAAGAGTTCTGTCATTTCCTGTCCCTTCCGTGGAGTTGCCTTACAAGGATGATTACAACATCCAGCAGCTCACTGTCCCTGGCTTACTCTCCTTCCTTGTATTTATGCTACTTACCCCTGTTTTCCTTAACAAACGTTTCTCAATTTTTTTCTTTTTACTTATATTCTTTTTTTTTTTTTTTTTTTTGAAGATTCTATTTATTTGAGAGAGAGGATGAGAGAGAGAGTTCAGGAGCAGGGGCAGAGGCAGAGGGAGAAACAGACTCCCCCCTAAGCAGGTAGCCTGACTCAAGGCTCCATCCCAGGACCCTGAGATAATAACCTGAGCCGAAGGTAGACGCTCCCCAGGAGCCCCTCTTTTCACTTATGTTTTTCTTTCTTTTCTTTTCTTTTTTTTCTTTTCTTTTCTTTTCTTTTTTTTCTTTTCTTTTCTTTTCTTTTCTTTTCTTTTCTTTTCTTTTCTTTTCTTTTCTTTCTTTTCTTTTTCCTTTTTTTTTTGACTAAGATCACTTATGTTTTAATATATATGCTAAGTGGAGTAAGTTAATCAGAGAAGGACAAACATTATATGATTTCACTCATTCTGGAAATATAAAAAATAGTGAAAGGGATTATAGGGGAAAGGAGAGAAAATGAGAGGGAAATATCAGAGAGGGAGACAAACCATGAGAAACTCCTGACTCTGGGAAACGAACAAAGGGTGGCGGAAGGGGAGGTGGGCCGGGGGATGGGGTGACTGGGTGTCGGGCACTGAGGGGGGCACTTGATGGGATGAACACTGGGTGTCGTACTATATGTTGGCAAATCAGACTCCAAAAAAAAAAATATATATATATATACAATAACAAACAAAAAGCAAATATAGGCTTTTGGCCCTGTGTGTGCCAGGTCATGCACATGATGACGGGGGTCACAGTGAGCCAGGCCCCCTGTCCTCTTTCATAATTTATTCTTTCAACTTCAGCACCCATGTTTGTCTGTTTGTGGACTGATCCTAGAAATCCAAGAAAAGGAGGGTCTTTTTTTTTCTCCTAGAACTGTATGTGAGCCCCTATTTCCTATAGAACAAATGTGAGGACTTCCCTGGATTACCAAGGGCAGGTCCTGAGAACACAAGACTTTGTGGGACGCCTCCCGGTGTGGTCCCACAGGACTCCCCTCCATGTGCAAGGTTTGCCAACCAGGGGCGGATGATGGGTGTGAAATTGAGATCCTGCTGCAGGAGCAGTCGAGCCCTGCCCACTGCCTCTCACTCTAGGGCATGAGAGTGGTGCTGGAGGGAAGGGGGACCCCTTTCCTTTCTGTTCCATGGTGCTCTGGGGAGTTACACCTGCTGGCCATGATGGAGGAGCTTGGTCAATCTACCTTTCCCACCGATAACAATGATTAAGTCTGGACAAATTATTCTTAAGAAAGCACTCGATGGAAGGCACTGCAGAGCCATTCAAATGAGGTGGGTCCTGGAGGGGATGTCTGTGGGAAGAAAGCGCTAGGAGCGAGGTCTCTGTACAGTTAGTTGTTCAGCCATGGAAATGCCCCCAATACTCAGTGAATATTAAACTTCACCAAAATGACTCATCAAATAGAAAATCTTCCACATAAAGTCAACCTTGAGCTCAGATGACTTTCCTGGTGAATTCTATCAGCTTGAAGGAACAAACAGCCCTACACTACTTCTTTCAGAACATAGAGGAAGAGGGACGACTTGGTGATATATTTTGGGACACCGGTATTCCCTGCTACCCAATGTCAAAGTGTGCAAAAGCAGAAGTACAGACCGGTGTGCCTCCTGATGATGGTCACAAAAATTCATAATGAAATATAAGCTAATAACTTAGCAGCATTAGACAAATAGAGACGATCATGACTGAGTGGCATTTATAAGGGCAGCAATGCAAGGTGACGTTTACATGTCAAACTTGAAATTCAACATATTCGCTTAGTCAGGGAAAGGTAGAAAATAATCATTTCCATAGATTCTGAAAAATCAGTTGATAAAATTTATGGCTCATTCATTATTATTTTTTTTTACACTCTCAGCAAATTTGGAATAGAGGGGCATTTCCTCCATGTGATAAAATACGTTAATGAAGAACCTTGGGCTAATCTTATTGGTGACACATGGAAAAATTTTGTGCCTATGATTGAGAAAAAGGCCAAGAAATCAGCTCTTATCACCTCTATTTAGTGTTGGGTACAGGGCCCAGTAAATGCAATATGGTTAAGGAAAGAGAAAGTGGGAGAGAATGTTGGAGGGAAGTAGAACTTCTATTCACCAAAGGCATGCGTTGATATAGAGAAGTCCTAAGGAATCTGTTTTTAAAAGTACTAGAACTAGAAAAAAATAAAAAAATAAAAAAAGTAAAAGTACTAGAACTAATGTATATATTTGGCAAGGTCTGAGGGTATGAGGACAATGTACAGCAATCGATTTATACTTCTATATTTTAGCAATAATAATTTAGAATGTAGAAGTATCAGTATCATTCGATGTCACTTCTCAACACAATAGTCTGGATTCAACTCAATGTTAATTGTAACCCTAGAGAAATTGCCAACTTACTCCATAATTTATATGGGATGCATTAGGGGAGGATTATACTCCCATGATTTTGTGTATAAAATTCATGATTTTATGTATAAAAATACAGTAATCAAGATAGTACCGGATTGGCGTGGGGACACATAAATAATACATCAGTGTGATAGAATAGAAAATCCAGCCATCTACCCGGTTTCTGTAATGGGACCTGGATTCTCCCAGTAGAAGTAAAAGACCTTTAGTGGAGAAGACAAAGACTTTTCAGCAAGTATTGCTAAAGCCGCTGGTTGTCTATGCGAGATATAATCAATCTTGACCTCTGCCACAGAGTCACGTAAACTTGGTTCAGTTTTATGACTGAATATAAAAACTAAGTCAATAAAGTTTCTACAAAAAAACAGGAAAATATCTTCATGAAATTGGAGTAGGCCGAAAGTCTTGGTAGGATATTAAAACCATAAACAAGGAAAAGAAATGGGTAGGCTGCCCTTCATCAAAAAAGAAAACTGCTCATCAGAGGCACCAGTGAGAAAATGAGATGCGACACCTGTTGTTGGAAAATATTCATAAAATTCATCTGAGAAAGGCCTTGTCCTAGAATGTATAAAAATTCTTGCAAAGAAATAAGAACGTGGGCATGAGACTTGAAAAGGAGTGTACGAAGGGAAAAATACCAAAGCTCTGTGAGCAGAAGATAAAGTAATTAGCACCACTTGTCATCAGGGAAGTAGTCCTGAGACCACGGTGAGACGCTGCTCACATCCCCAGGACAAAGGCTGCAATTCAGGTGACAAAGCACGGGATCAGCCCAGATGCTAGGAAAGCAGAAGTGCCCCATTGCGCTGCGTAGGAGGTAGAGAGGGGCCCCCACTTTAGGAAAAGGTAGGATGACCGTAACACCTTAGGTAGCATACGGCGACCAGGGGTTGGAGGTGACAGCTACGGAGCGGTCGGTGTTTCTGCGCCACAGGCAGTGGGGGCAGCTCTCAGGCCCTGGCCTGACCTGTCCTGAGAGCCTCAGCAGGCCAGGGGCAGCGGTTAAGGTCCAAGCCTCTCCTCTCCCTGAGCTGGTTTCCGCAGCCGCACACTGGCCCCCCTGCTTTGCGTGAGCAGAACACCCTTCCTTGAGCTGTGGGCTTCCTCTGTCCCCCACAAAACTGGCCAGGAGCAGGGGCCCTTCCACCACGGCTGCAAGCACCTGCAGCGACCCCCGAGCTCCTGGTGTGTGCACAGATGTGCCCTGCAAGTGCGTCCTCGCCGCTCATTCCTTCACCTGCAGACAGGCCCGGGCACCTCCCAGAGTCCCCAGCAAGCCTGTGGGCACTAGCTGCCACTCCTCCCCTTTCCAAATTCATTTTGCTAATTATCTAATAGAAGAAAGCCCAAATAAAGCTACGAGGGTGGTCCCAAGTCCTCCTTCTCTGAGGGTGATGCCCGGCTGTGCATTTCCACCCTGTACCACCTCCGGGCTGAAGTCTGGGCCGCAGCCGTCCTTCTGTCTGTCTGGCTCCACGATGCGTGGGGATGGCCCAGGGGGAGGAGGAGCAGGCGGCTGGGAGAGGGTGCTGGAGGGCCCAGCACCGTGGTGTTCCCAGGGGTCCCCCCTGCACCTTCCCGCACCTGAAAGGTGGGCTCTGGAGATTTGGTCTCCTCTGGATCTTGACCTGTCCACTCTCCCTTCTTTCCAATTTCTCCCTTCTCTATGTAAGAGGGACGTGGCCACTCTGTTTCTGCACTCGAAGTTCCAATTAAAGTCTCCTGATTTAAAAAAATGATAATAAATTTTTTAAAAATAAATAATTAATTAAAGTCTCCTGATTTTCTGACATGTAAAAGCTACTCTTCCACTATAGTCAGTGTCCTGGTCCACTGGAGCTGTTGGAACAAAACGCCACAGACGGGAGGGGCTCTGGTTCTGCACAGCAGGCACTTACCCCTCACTGTCCTGCAGGCTGGACGTCCACGACCGCTGCGCTGGCACGTTTGGTGTCGGGGGGGGCTTCCTGGTTCAGACTCCCAATTTTTCCTTCTTGTCTCTAATTCTCCTAAAATGGAACCACGGGAACATTGCAATATCTTAGTTTTCAAAAATAAATATCTTTATTTTTTTCCAAAAAAACCCCCTGAGGATCATCTTGTGGTCCAAAATCATGAGTTTCTTATCCATGTTACCCAGCCACGTGATAGTAAACATTTGTTCAGCGTTTGAAGTCACATGTGCTCCACTATTGGATGTTGCCAGGAGTGTTAAGTGCTTAAGGAAACCAGGTGCTTCATAGATTTTTATGCAAGACCCCTCAGGGATGACCAGGGATGGCTTTGCCCCTCGGTTCTTGGTTCAGACCCCCAATCATTTACTCCTGCCACACAGGTGCATGGAGCGCTGAGCACCTCGTCGTGCCCAGGCCCTGTTGGCTGGTAGAAAAGTGAGTACAAAGGACCGACCTATCCTCTTCACATCTGTGAAGGCCCATCTCAGCCTCAGAGTCCCATCAGCTCAACAACAGCAACTGAGCCACAGCTCAGCTTCTCCCTCTACTCAATCTAGGTGGGCGTGGGAGGACACTGGGGAACGTGGGTGAGGAAGGACTGTGGTTCCACAGGGGGTCGAGCTCCCCCACTGTGGGCGAGCAGGGGAAAGGCAGAGGAAGCAGCACGCACAGACCACAGGGCGGGCATCCGGGCCCCTCAAAGGAAAGTTTAAGCAGAGGGGGAGAGGAGCCAGAGCCAAGGAGGGGGTGTGTGCGTTCCTTGTTGTCGCAGTCCTGCCCTGCATGGGGTCAGCCTGGCCCGTGGGGTCAGCCTGGTCGTCTGGTGTGGGTGGAGCTCAGCGAGCAGCTCAGGTGGGTGATCCCTGAGGTGAGTTGTGCTCCCGCCAGCCCTGGTGGCCACAGGGCTCTCTCTACATCAGACGGGCCCCTGGGGGGGGGGGCCACATCCTGCTGGGCTCCGTACGGTTGGCCACCCCAGTTTTATGGCAGAAGCACCCAATCACATGAGAGCGGCCCTGTCTCTGGCTGCCTGTGGGCAATGACGGATAGGATGTGATCATAATAGTTCAGCTGTTCAAACTTATCTTGATTTTATGCTGAATTTTCAGTTTTATAGGGCGATGAGGACCGTGCCAGTAGCAATTCAGGGCTAGATGCAGCAAAGTGGAACACTCTCAACATGTCTCGTTCTGTAGTGGAAGTGACATAAACCCAGACGTGCCAGATGTGTGGATTGTTAGAAAGCCATGATTAGAGACGTCGTAGGCATTATGGTGAGACGCGGGGGAAAGAAAATCCTCAAGTGTTCACGTGAGAAGGAACTGATGCGTGTTCCTGCAGCCAACACCCAGTCAGCGGAGGAACAATCCATCACAGCACAAGCAGAAGCTAGAACACATTTAAAAGTGCAAAAGTAGGCAACTGAGAAAGATGCAGCATCTCCCTGATGACGTCCGGGGCCACATGCGGGGCCAGCTGTCATGTCTGGGAGCCAGGAATGAGCGGGTCCTTGGAGAGAAGAGGGCCCGTGTGATCCTGTTCACCCGGAGAGGGGGCCTGTGCATGTGATCCTGTGCACCTGGACGGGGAGCCTGTGGATGTGATCCTGTATACCCGGAGGGGCAGCCTGTGGACATGATCCTGTGCACCCAGATGGGGGGCCTGTGGACGTGATCCTGTGCACCCGGAGCGGGGGGGGGGGGGCTGTGTACGTGATCCTGTGCACCCAGAGGGGCATCCTGTGGACGTGATCCTGTGCACCCAGAGGAGGGGCCTGTGGACGTGATCCTGTGCACCCAGAAGGGCATCCTGTGGACGTGATCCTGTGCACCTAGAGGGGGGCCTGTGCACGTGATCTTGTGCACCCGGAGGGGGGGCCTGTGCACGTGATCCTGTGCACCTGGATGGGGAGCCTGTGGATGTGATCCTGTGCACCCAGAAGGGCATCCTGTGGACGTGATCCTGTGCACCTAGAGGGGGGCCTGTGCACGTGATCTTGTGCACCCGGAGGGGGGGCCTGTGCACGTGATCCTGTGCACCTGGATGGGGAGCCTGTGGATGTGATCCTGTATACCCGGAGGGGCAGCCTGTGGACATGATCCTGTGCACCTGGATGGGGGGCCTGTGGACGCGATCCTGTGCACCCGGGGGGGGGGGCTGTGTACGTGATCCTGTGCACCCAGAGGGGCATCCTGTGGACGTGATCCTGTGCACCCAGAGGAGGGGCCTGTGGACGTGATCCTGTGCACCCAGAAGGGCAGCCTGTGGACGTGATCCTGTGCACCTAGAGAGGGGCCTGTGCACGTGATCCTGTACACCCGGGGGGGGGGGCTGTGGACGGCCAGGGGGAAGTGAACGACAGGGCCATGTGAAGCGCGGGATCTGGAGAGACCCCGGTGCCACTCGCCTGCCGAGGAAGAGCGGCTGTCGTAAGGATATCCAGGCCCAGAAGCCTCAATCAAAAGGGCAGCTCAGCTTCGGCCAAGAGAGAAGATGGGAGTGACCGAAGTTGCTGGAGAGAACGAAAGGGAGCTTTCCGGCTGTTTTCCTGGGAAGACCGACCATGACTTGCGGTAAGAGATGAAACGTTCCCCCCAATGCACGGAGCTGGGGAATCCGCAGAAGGTGATGGGAAGAGCGCAAGGGTGAGGTGGAAAGAGACATTTGTTCTTCTCGGAGTGTTTCTGTCCCTCGAACTAGAAAGCTCCTGAGCCGAGGCAGGATGAGGGATCATCTCCCTGCAGATTTGAGGCCCACCCAGCCAGACGGAAGAGGGGTTCACCTGCAGCCTCACGTGTCTGACAGCGGCAGCCGAGCACCTGCGGGGAGAAGCGCGGCCCTGGTCTGGGCAGCGGCTGGGGTGTCCTGTGTGATGGGGGGTCTCGGGCCCGCCCACTGAGACCCTCCTGTTCCTCTACTCCTCAACTTCTCTAAGTCAGCCTGAGCTTTCCGTGGGCCTGAATGGGGGGTACCTGGCCAGGCAGTCCCTTCCTGCACCTCCCCAGGAGGCCTGGGGCGCACGGCTCCGCGTGGCTCCCCATCACGCTGAGGTCACAGTCCTGATTTCCCTGGGACTCCCCTCTCCAGGAAGTGGAGTGATTTGTCTCCTAGACTCACTCATCCCCACGTTACCCTGACACGCCCCGAAACCTGCAGGTCTCTTGGTTTCTTATTTTTTCCTTAAAATCGTCTTTACCCTCCATGTTTAATTTTCCGAAAGAAAAGTCTTCTCAGTAAGGGATTTTACTTGCTCGTTTTGCATCTTGATCGGAGCATCATTTTCACGGTGCATTTGCAAAGTAGAAATCCTCTCGTTTCTGCCCACTGCGTCGTACACAGCAGAAAACCGAAGTAGAGTTCTCTGTGGTGAGTCAGCCCAGCCCACTGTTCCCAAGACAATACAGGATCATGGGTGAGCATTTTTGCTCAGAGACACGTGGGAAACGAGCAAACATTCCCTCTGTTAATGTTTCTGTTTTCCAGCGTTATAGGAAAAACATGAAAACCCCTTGGTGGCCTCAGTGATTTACAGCTGAATCGTAGGAACAGGTAATCTGGTGAGTGGGAGGAGGGGAGGAGGGCCGTGACCGGAGCCGGGGCAGTCGGGGTGGGGGGCTTGCAGGGCGCCCGCTGGCTGGGCCCAGCCTCAGCCTGGCTGTCCCTGCTCATCCTTGGCCCGCGGCAGCCCATCTGGGGGTGGGGGGGCCCCTCTGGCTCTCCTTGGCATCCTGCGCTCCTGCTAGTGGTCCTGCCTCTGTTGCTAAGGGTGGGGTCAGGAAGCAGGGGTGCTCAGCAGCCCCGCGGACCCTAAGTCATGGTGTGGGACACGTGGGTGACACCAAGCGGGACTGGAGGTCGGGTGGTGAGGTGGGGGGTGCTGCATCTGGGGTCCGGGCCAGGCCAGCGGTCTAGGGTGGGCCTCGTCCGTTTGCACAGAGGGGCGGCCCGTGTTGCGAGAGGACGTCTGGCGAGGACTCTGGGGTGGACCTGAGCCGGATTCGAGCTGGGGCCCCAGGACCCTTTGGCAGTGGGTGTCTTTCCACTTAGAGCTCTTAGCTGGGCCCCCCCAGTTCCCTGATCTGCAGGGGGGGCATTCTAGGAGCAGCCGGCCGGTGACCCTGGGAAGGTCCCAGGAGGAGCAGGGGGCTCCCCCACGCCGGGCACGCGGCCGATGCCCCGATCCGCAGGGAGGCGTGAACCAGGCTGTACCCGGTGGGCACCGTCAGCACACTTGCTGGCTGCCAGGCCGTCGTGTGTTCGTGGGCCGGGGCACAGTCATTCCACACCTCTCTGCGGTTGGGACGTCTCCGAGCTGTGCCCCAGCCTAGAGCGCGTGTCTACACCGGTCACCACCTGTGCCCGTGGCGTCCCCCTGCCTGGCCTCGCCCGCCCTGGCCGGGCCTGCCGCTCCGTGAAGCTGCAGCCCGGTGCCCCGTGTCCTGTGTCCTGTGCCCTGTGCCCGGCCCTCGGCGGGCTCGTCTCTGCAGGAGCAGCCCGGGGACGCTCGGGGTTGCAGGGACACTGTGTGAAGGGTTAGCAAGGCCCCTTGTCCTGTGTTCTGGAACTCACCGTTGGGCTCACGTGGCGGGGCTTGGCCGTGCTCCTGAGCAGCTCCTCCACCTGCCGGGAGGACAGACGGACAGGCGGGAGGCATAGCTTCGTGCTCCCCAAGTGGGACGCTTCTGGGGGGACTCCCGGGCCTGCTGTCATTGTGGGTGTCCACGCGGCCCCCGGAGCCTGTGCCGGCTTCACGCCAGAGCCTCCCAGTGCGGGTCCCGAAGGGGAGGGAGGCGGGTGCCTGGGTGGGGCTGTCCTTCCACCCGACCCGGCGGAGGAGGGTGTGTGTGCACACGTTCGAGTCCCCTGGCAGCCCCCTGCCCCCCAAAAGTGGCCTCTTCATATGGTGGGAACACTCTGCTGTTCTTTCCGTGGCCACCCCAGCCGGCTCCTCCACGGGGACCGCGGGGCACACGGGAGACAGGCTGGATGAGGTGCTGGGTGGCAACAGGGCAAGGGAGGCCACTCTTGGCAGGGACGGAGGTTAAAATCAACCTTACGGGGGCAGCCCGGTGGCTCAGCGGTTGAGCACCTGCCTTCGGCCCAGGCCCGGGGATCGAGGCCCGCGTCCGGCTCCCTGCATGGAGCCTGCTTCTCCCCCTGCCTGGGTCTCTGCCTCGCTCTCTCTCTGTGTCTCTCATGAATAAATAAATCTTAAAAAAAAAAATCAACCTTACTGCCACCATGAGAGGGAGGCAGGCCCTCCAGGCGAATGCCGTCGAGGAGGAGACCGGGGCTGGAGCATCCGGCCCGCGCAAGGACAGAGGTTGGGGGACCCTCTCCCAGCAGGCCGTGGCCGGGCCGTGGCGGCTCCACGAGGTTGGAGAGGACGCAGAGAGGCGCAGGTGCTGCAGGCTCCACAGTGAGAGCCTCCTGGGCTGAGGAGCTCGGGGCCGCCCTGCCCGTCGCTGTGAGGCCGCGACCCCATAGATCCTGGGACAGGAGGGCGCCACGGAGACAGGTGTGAGAGCGGATGTCCCTCTGCCCCAGCGGGGGTGGAATCGGGGCCGGAGGAAGCACGAGGAAGAGCTCAAGTCGTCAACCTGCGATCGCTGCGGGGGTGGCGTCCACACTGACGTGGCCTGCCTGGTCAACCAGCTCTCGGGGATGCAAGAAAAGTCATTAACTTTCGGTTTCTTTGGCTTAATGTCACTGTTGTGAAGATGGGAGCTGGACTTCCAAGCCCTTCACATGTTGGAGCTGAAACTAGAGGTGAAACGCATCATTTTTTTTTAATTTATTTTTTATTGGTGTCCAATTTGCCAACATACAGAATAACACCCAGTGCTCATCCCGTCAAGTGCCCCCCTCAGTGCCCGTCACCCAGTCACCCCCACCCCCCGCCCACCTCCCCTTCCACCACCCCTAGTTCGCTTCCCAGAGTTAGGAGTCTTTATGTTCTGTCTCCCTTTCTGATATTTCCCACTTATTTTTTCCCCTTTCCCCTTTATTCCCTTTCACTATTATTTATATTCCCCAAATGAATGAGAACATATAATGTTTGTCCTTCTCTGATTGACTTACTTCACTCAGCATAATACCCTCCAGGTCCCTCCACGTCGAAGCAGATGGTGGGTACTTGTCGTTTCTAATGGCTGAGGAATATTCCATTGCATACATAGACCACATCTTCTTTATCCATCATCTTTCGATGGACACCGAGGCTCCTTCCACAGTGTGGCTATTGTGGACATTGCTGCTAGAAACATCGGGGTGCAGGGGTCCCGGGAAACGCATCATTTTTTATATAACCAAATGCTGTCTTTCCTGTAAACATAGTAAAGGAGGAGGCAGTGGGCAGAGAGGACAGTCCCTGCCTTCCGGCCCATCCCCGACAGCGCGTTGCCATTTGCTGCTGGGCTCTGGCTGCTTTGGACCCCATCCCGCTTCCCCTGGGGCACGAGGACCAGGACTCGAGCACGTGCATGGCCCGGTATGGCTCGTCCCACAGACTGGGGAGCGCGGGCTTACGTGTGGCAGCAGTGGTGGGGCCCCCGTGGGCCTATGTTTCCCAGCCAGGGCCCCCCGCGCAGCAGCAGGGCTCAGCCCCAAGTAGATCCAGATTCCTCCCAGATGAATGGGCAACGAGTGATTGACTGAGGATTTGTAGACAAAGATTCTTAAAGCACAATTCAGCTAACACTTCATCAACTTTATTATTAGAACTCTTTTTTGCTTTCCCGGCCAAATTATTTTTCTCTTCTCTTCTCTCTTCTCTCTCTCTTCTTTCTTCTGATTCCCATCAGGGACTAGCAGGATGCCCTCCATGGGCCTGACCTGACCAATTTCTTTTTCACTCCCATGTGAATGCTCCACTCAGAAAAACTGAAGCCCCTTGAATTGTGTCCATCCACTATTTTCAAAGTTAAGAACTAGTTAAGACTTAGGTGATCCTGGGACACCTGGGTGGCTTAGCGGTTGAATGTCTGCCTTTGGCTCAGGTCCCGATCCTGGGGTTCTGGGATCAAGTCCCACATCGGGCTCCCTGCAGGGGAGCCTGTTTTTCCCTCTGCCTGTGTCTCTTCCTCTCTCTGTGTCTCTCGTGAATAAATAAATAAAATCTTTAAAAAACAAAGACTTAGGTCATCCATCTACATCTGGGAAAGAAGTTCTTTGCTGTTTTTGGTCCTTGATGCCATGTTTTTTAGCTTGTGTAGGCAGTGTTTCCCTCCCTGTGGCAGGGTTCCTCTCATTCTTGCACACATCCCAGCCTTGAAAACTCCAGATGGCTACCACCCAGTGTTCCAGGCTAGCTGGAGAGGAAATAGATATTTGACTCAGAAAGAGCGGGGGTGGAAAGTCAGGAAACACAGGATCCTTCCAGAAACATAGCTTCCTGACCTGTGAGCTGAGGGATGTAGAGGTAATTTAGGAAAAGAATTTCCAACACCCACTTAAAATGTTTAACAAACATTAACATACTTTGACAATTTGAGATAACACATTCTTCCCAATTCTTTTCACGTTGTTTTAGAAAGATACGTTATCCAAATTATAATGGAGCAACGTCTGCTGGCAGAGGAGGATGGTTATTTATTTGTTTATTTCAACAAATCAAATTTTCACAAGATGTCTGAACACACGAGGCAACATTGTGTGATCACAATTTAATTTCATATGGTGAGAAAGAAAACCTCCTCCCTTCCTTTTTATCTTATTTTCTACCTTTGTGCAAATAAAGTATAAATAGTGGGTACATTTGCCCTCTCACCTGCAGTCAGGTATTGGCTTTCTTTCTAGGAAAAGAGGTTTAATAACAAGGAAATGAACATACAGAATTCTCTTTATGAACACTTTCATTAGAAAACAAGAAGTTAGGCAAATTTCCTACCCTCCTGGTGCACCTAAATGGTACTGTGGACTCATTTCCACTTTTAACTAAGGATATTAAAGGGAAGCCAAAACATGCCACCCAAAAAAACATGCCACTTCGGCAGATTGATTATTTTGAGCTAAAGTTACTTAAAATCAGTGCAAAAAGGACACTTTGACCCTCCTTTTCCCCCATGAAAGCAAGAAATAGATCTCTGTGTGACAGTAGAAGTCATCCTTACCATTCTTGTCAGAGACAGGAATTGAGGGTCAAGAAAGCTGTAAAAACAGACCTCGTCACTCCTTCATTAATTTGTTACCCAAGCCCAAACTCCCTTGCCTTGTCAACTCTTCACAAATATATTGTTGTTTGTCTGAAAGGGATAAAAGCTGCTCTTTCGGTCACTCTTTGAGTCTCACAATTTTATGGGCTTCCACACATACAAAATTAAATTTTCCTGTTTATCCATCTAATGTCAATTTAATTATTAGGCCAGCCAAAGAAGCTAGAAGGGCAGAAGGGGAAAGTTTTCCTCCCCTGCAGCGTTAAAGAGGTAAACATACTTCCTACAGTCTTATGAAAGTCATTCTGTAATAAATAATTTGTGCTGAAGTGGAAAACTCACATAAAGGAATTGATTTTAAAAAAAGGAATTGATTTTTGAAGTAAGACGGAATAATTTTGTAAATTACAGAAAGAATATGGCTTTCAAATACTTGAAATTATAGTGCAAAATGGATTTTAAAGGGCCAACCATGACATTCCCAATAGATTACCACAGCAGCCACCTTCCATTCATCTGGCAAAATCAATATTCCCTTTAGTGACAGTGCATTTTCTTTTCCAATTAATCTGCATTCCCTGATCACACATACATAAAACGGAATGATTTTCAAGTGCCCGATTCAATCATTCCTGACTTGGTATATCATCATGGCTGGAAATTTAGGAATAACAATATCTTTATTGTGAGGTATATGAAAAATAGCAGTATAAAATCATTTGTGATTCTAAATAAGAATTACTGATATGTATTTATAACTCTGTTGTCATTCATAGCATTATTTGGAAAAAAAAAAAACTTCCATAGATAGAACATACATTGAATGCAGTTTTCAAATTTCAACAACTAACCTTCATGCCCTTAATCCAGATGATGCGGAAAAACTCATGGAATTACCAGGGTCTAGCAGCAGAAGTGAGTACGATAATATGCTTTCCAGTGCTTACTTACATTCACAGCTGCCTGAGACGCTTACATTTAGGGAACAGGCAAGTTTGTGAAAACGTGGCCTGATTTGAATTGTGTATAACTGAATACTTTTAAAAGTGGTTAGAGGTGAAAGATTTTAGAACTTTGCTTTACTTTGGAGCAGTGCCCTGTGCTAATCAAACCATGATCGAGTTTTCCTCTGAACCATTTGTTTATCCTTTACAGATAAGCAATAGTCTTCTTTAGGAGGTTCCTATAAAAAAAGAGTAAGAATGACTCAGAGCACAATCACTCCCGCTGGAGATACTCTTCAGGTGACACATCAGTTTGTTCCTCTACAGAATGAGAGAACCTGAATATTTGTGTGTAATAAGTTAGCGATTTTTGCTTCTCAAAACTTTTATTTTTACAAAAATGTTCTAAAATGGACTTTTTTGGTTTTGCTGTTTTAATTAAGAAAATATCGCCATATAAGCTTGTCAGCGCTATTGATTTTTTCATAAACCTGCTCTTGCAGCAATAGGGAAACAGTAAACTAAGTTCAGTACATGTTATCTGCAGTGCGAAAGGGGTTGCAGGTCAAGCCTGGTGTAATATTTTGTTGTTATTTCCTCTCATTTACTCTCCAAAACAGACTCCAAACTTCTTTATAAAAATATTGCTGTACTTCGGGTTTCCACCCTGACATGTGAGAGCTTGGAAGCCATTATCCGCACCGTTCCAACAAGAAAAAAAGCTGAATGCAAGAAAATCAACAACTTTTCATTAGAGAAGTTAAGTCGCAGGGCAAACTGCCACTTGAAAATGTAGAGAGACAAGGGAATGCAGAGAAACAGCTGACATCAGCTTACCTGGGGCAGAGACCCTGAGCCTGGAAGCCCTAGGAACACTTACAGGGTGATTTTGATGAATTACTGGAGGCTGAGTGTGGGCCAGTTTGAGAATAAGAAAATCCTGAGAGCACTGTTTAAGGAGGGACCCTGCACATTCAGGGCCTTTAACTCCAGGAACCTCACCAAGTAAAGAGCTGAGGAAAAGCCTGTGTGTCTTCGTCAGGAGGAGGAGAAAGGAACCATTTGGAAATACGTGCAATCCGTAACAAAGGCCTACCTCCCGTGAACAGGACTTTATCAGAGCTGTCCCTGGGAGGGCCTCGTATTTGTCTGTTCCCTCTTGCTCCTCTTGTCTGGGTAAGTGGGTCTGAGAAGTCTTGTAAGTCCATTCAATGATTGGATCTATTGGAATTGTCACAAAACCCAGTATTTTTCTGGCCTGCAGTTGGAGGCTCATAGACACTCAAGATATTCAAACAGGTGAAGTCTTTACACGGGCAAACCATTATCATCATTTGGGGGGCTATAAATGCAAATTTTGGAGCCTTGTTAGAACCAGAATCGGAAGCTTCAGGGCAGAGCCTGGGATCTTGTAGCTGCAACTCCGACCAGGTGGTTCTGATGATTTGCGCAATTTGGGAACCCCTAACCTAAACCTGGGAGATCCTCAATCATCCTCAAGCTCTATCACCGGCCCTACATAGAAGGTATGTGTCTTGTCTGCTGGGAATAGATTGTCCCCACATGGGTAAAAATTACAGTGTTAAATAAATAGAAATAGAGGAAAATGTTGGGTTAAGCACTCAATACATATTGTCTTTTAAACTTTTACAGTAAATCGCTCAGTAAACTATAACTGTTTACAAATGTCGCAGTTAACCTCCAAATATATTATTATAAGTCTCATTCAAACTTGTAGAAAAGGAAATGCCATTATTATACAGTGGTCATATCTGGAAACCAGGAACATGATTATGGCTGACAGACAGTGGTCTCTACACATTTTTAGAACCACCATGACTGTCTTGTGCTTGCTGATGTCAAGGGGAGCTATATATGCCATGGTGTGGGTGTCTCTGCCTTCTGTCTCTTACCCCATTTTAGATCCTTGGCTAAATTAATTAGAATTTATCTAACCTTTCCTTGGAAATATGTCTGCTAGGACAAAGTAATCCAACCCACATGGGTTAAACATATGATATAAATGAATTAAATCCACAGAAAATCATAGGTGAAACAGGATATCCTTAAAATTCAAAGAAAAACACTTGCACCGAAATCCAAACTACTCTGTTATAATAAAGTGATTTCTTTCATCTTGTTTATAAGTGAGAGCCCACAGTCTCAACTAAATTTGGGAGGGGGCTTCAGTGGCAAACAGATAAACTCTCTTTAAAAGTTAACACTTAGGATCCTTGGGTGGCTCAGCGGTTTAGTGTCTGCCTTCGGCCCAGGGCGTGACCCCGGGGTCCCAGAATTGAGTCCGCATCAGGCTCCCTGCGTGGAGTCTGCTTCTCCCTCTGCCTGTATCTCTGTCTCTCTCTCTCTCTCCCCTTCTGTCTCCTCTGGAGAGTCTGGGGCTCCCTCAACAAGACATAGTCATGACGACTCTTACTAATTGAGTGGGGTTTGTTCTGGCCTATTTTAGACATGGGACAGCATCACAGGATTGTCCTCCTAAGTTAAAGACAAGGAAAGTCTACCATCTGGAAGGAAGAAGGCATAGATTTTGAAACCAGAAACTATAGATTTGATTTAAACTCCAGCACCCATAAAACATGTGATCTCTGGTGAACTGTTTGTCACCTGGGAGTACCGGTATCTTTGTCTACAAAAACTAGGAAACAGCTTTTCCTAGAGGTTCCTAGGACCCTGGTTGGGATAACATGGGATAAACTATACTGTAGTACCTGGATCACATTGCACCTTCGAAGATGCTAGTTTCCTTTTTTTATCTTCTTCAGATACTTTGTGATCACCTTCATGAGGCCTTCTGTAGGACAGTGTATTTTAAATGGGAGCATGAGGTCACTTAAATTCAGTGCCTAGCTTGAGCAGATGCTTAATACATTGCTGTATAGAGTAGAGTTGGATCTTTGTCCTGGAGGAGCCTGTAATATAATGAGGACAAACATGTATGTGTATAAAAATACGCCCCACAATAGGGCGCCTGGGTGGCACAGTTGGTTAAGTCTCAGACTCTTGGCTCCAGCGTGGGTCATGATTTCGGGGTGCTGAGATGGAGCCCTGTGTCGGGCTCTGAACACAGTGTGGTACCTGCGTGGGGTTCCCTCCCCCCTCTCCCTTTGCCCCTCCTGCTCTTTCTCTGTCTCTGTCTCTCAAATAAGTCTTAAAAAATATATATGCCCTACAACTGAGAGGTGCGTGCAGGCTGGGGGATATTACAGGGCAGGGTGACTTCTGGGAACCACTGCAGCCATAAAGTCCTGAAAAAAGGAGGACAGATAATATTTATGAATATGAGGAGCATCCAGCACACATGCAGGCTCTGGAGGTTCTCAAGCAGAGGAGCCGAGAAGAGGGAGCAAGACACATTTTGGTGAGCTGATGAAGGAGACCGAGTGGAAAGGACAGTTCACAAAGCTGAGAGCGGGAGTAGCTGCCTGCTAGGTGTGAGTTGCTCACTTGCTTCGTTAGGAGGTTTGGGCTTGATTCTAAACCACAGGACGACATCAAAGACCTTGGAACATGTACTTGACAGGTGAAATAAGTATCTTCTGGAAAAGTTAGTCTTGGGCAGAACTGATTGGGCTGGAGTGCTGACGTGCTGAAGTCTGTGTTTTAGGAGGCTCTTGATAAAAATCCTGGCATTAGCTGAAAATATTTTGAATGTTTTCTTAAGATACGTTTAAGTGAGGAATGCACTGTTTCTTGTTAAAAACACAGTAGGGAGAGTCTAATCTCTGAGATATGTTGGTCACCTTGAAACGCTTCAAGAATATTTTTTTCTAGCAGCCAGAGCTAAGGAGCTCAGGGTGCAGAAAGGAAAGGGAATCTGGGAGGAGAGGGAGGAGCTAAGAACTTGGGATGCCCTCCTTGTTCCCCAGGAACACTGGGATTTCCTGGATATTGGAAAGCTGTGGGATGTAAACAGCATCTTGGCATCAAAGAGAGCTTGGTTTCAATTCTGACTGTCCTTTTTGGGCTGTGCTATCTTCAGATAGCTACTTAACTTCTCTGACTGTCAGTTTTCTCATTGGTAAGTAGAGGTACTTAGGCCTACTTCTCAGGGTTACCGTATTAGATGAGATACGTAGACACGTCACAACGCCTGGCGTATAATAGGCAGTCAACGGATCCTGCTTAGTTTCTTTGGTTTGCAAGTAATGGTAGTAAGGGGAAGGGCCAGGTGTAGACTGCTCCCATATGATGATGCTTCGGACAAATTCTCATGACGACAGCTAGCCATTAGATATAATTACTTTCTAAGAAATCTGTGACATAGAAAAGTGCAGTTGTACAGGTCAAAAGAAAGCCCTGGTTACCACTTAAAACTTCTTTCTTAAAATTCATAACCCAGCGAATTGTATCTATTCTCATTAACTATTCTATGTGTCTTTCTCTAGTAGGGGAAAGGGCATTGCTTCAGCTCACAGTACATTCATATCTTTGTGAATACAAGATGTAGGGCGCACAGGAGCTATTTCTCACCACTCCCTTGATTTCGAGAGTGAGTTCAGGCTTATCACTTTCCAGCTGAGAAGCCCAAGGTGAGAGATTAAGTGACTGTCATTATCACATGGCTCAGAGATAGGGATGCTCAACCCACTGAGCTGTGAGCCAAAGGTGTTTTCGAGGGACAGATAAGTTGGATGTGAGTTGTATTTTGTGAAATATGAACTTCAGCTCCAAAATACTGAAGTCCTCACTATTAACCTCTTGTTGAAGGTCAAATAAAAATTGTTGTAAGCAGCCAGACTCTACTGTCTAAGTCAGATTTAAAAAAATCGTTTATAAATCTGAAGCGGAGATCACATTCCCCTGCCTGCATAATGGGGTAGGGCTCTAACGATATTTGGGGTTCCGGTAGCCTATTTTACGAGCCAGGTTTAATCAGAATGTTTCTTGGCCCACACAAATGAATCTAAATATTACTGATTTAATTAGAATCCAGGCTGGTGTTTGAGAGTGCATGAATATGTTCCATTATTTACAAAAATAGTACCATTTCCTGTTACTCCCATGTGGTCCTGAGTTGACCCCGCCTGTGGAAAGTTGAGCTGCTTCTCTCTCCCTTGTGGGGAGAATTTCCCCAGCCCTGGAACGCTAGGTGGCAGACGTGCTCTTGACAAGGTTTGCAGAGCCTTCCAGGAGGCACCTTTATCCTGTCAACGGTGATGGGTGATGAGCTTGCTTCATTAAATTGTCACCCCAGCCCCCACCCAGGAGCCCACGCTGGGTGTTCTGATTGGAAGAGACATGTACGCTTCCAAAAGTCTGCAGAGAATTGGCTTTTACCACGTCGGTGGCTGGGCCAGGGCCGGGTTTGGTGAGGCTGGCTTATTCATTTTGGTAATGGGCTGTAGCCCTCTTGGGCTTCCCTTGCTCATCCATCAATGATGACTTTTCAAAAAAAAAAAAAAAAACATGAAATCTGAATTTAAACCCTGACAGAGCATCACATTTGCTGCTGAAAATCTCTGCTTAGAAGTCTTGGTGTCCAAGGACAGTTTTACAGAAGACACAATCCCCTGCGTTTTCTACTCTCACAACCAAGGAGAGAGGTCTCGTTACAGGAGGGATCTCAGTAATGACACAGTAACCAGGCTCTAGTTCCAAGTGGCCCTCAACCCGATGCCTCAGCATCTGCGCTGCTTTGGGGAAGTTGCAAGTTTTTGGACACTTGCCTCGACCACAAGGAGTCAGAAGACCTGCTGCACACGGGTCTGAGGAACTGCACGCCTGATTCTGAAGGGCAGACTTGCACCCTGGGGAACGTTGGTGCCCAGAATCTGGATCAGCAGGTTAACAGGTGCGTGCCAGGGCCGGGCTGAGGAGCAGTCGAGGATCCAGGCTGCAAATCCATTCTCTCCCAACAGCCTTCCAGGGCTCACAGCCCCGCCCCCGTGTTAGACTCGGGGTTCCAAGTGTAGCATCGCATGGGACGTAGGTCACTAGCAGACATTTGCTCTCTCGATTCGAGCAGGTTCACAGGGTGTCACAAGCAGGCAGTAAAGCCTGAGGTTTTATGAAGTCGCTGCCGAGACTGTCCCTAAGACTTGGCGGTGCCAGTTCAGAACCTGGGAAGGCCTGTCACTCAGCTGGAGGCATGTGAACCCAGGCTCCTTGGTTTTACCTTGACTTGTCCCTGTGAGCTGATCTATTTCAGTGTCACGGGGGTACTGTTCAAACTGCCACTCGATTGAAATGAACTGACTAACAGCAGTCGCTTCAGTGAAAAAAAAAAACAAACACTTTAACTTGTGTTTTGATAACATGAAGTTCCAAGAAATCCTCTAATTCAGTTACCTTTTCCTTTAAGTACGTGTGTTGTAACCTCAGGAGGTGACGTTCCCCATTGGGGGGAAAACATTGACTAACTCTGGGTGAGCCAACCGCTCCTCTCGTTTCTTTACTGGCCTTAGCTAGCCTCTTTCTCTCTTGATGTCTTTACTGACATATCTGTTGTCACAACCCAAAGGGAGGTCAACACTGAACTCAAGAAATCCAATGAACATCGATGCCAGTGACATTTTGTATTCTGTTTAATCAATATTGTTACCATAGGCCTCCGAAAATACTCAGACACAGCCTTCCAGGATTTATGGTGATCTTGCCCCGGGTCAGGTGAGAATGGCTAGATTTCAGGGACACTGAGAAGCATCAGATCAACAGGGAAATTGTCTCACCGAGAAAGATATTTTTTGCGTTTACAGCCACCGGAATCTTTCAGCTTTGTAGATTACCGCTGGGCAGAGAAAGGATTGGGGTGACCAGATCTCTCCACGGGTCCTCGGGTTCTAAGCTTGGGCTGAGCTGTAAAGAAACCTACATCTCCCAAATTATATTTCCCTGTTGCACGCATTTACGGAGATTGCAACTATTTCTCAGGGGGAAGCTGTCATAAATATTCCACTGGAAGTTAGATGTTTTATAGCTGTAGCTTGGAGAAGGAGTCACTGGCAGCAGGTGGATGTACTTGCCCTTGGTGTTGAGTAAGAGAACCCAGAAACGTGTTCTGCATTTGTGCTGCTTAGTCCTACCGAACGAGAACATTACAGAAAGCCTCATTGGATAGTATGGAAGTGACAATGTGTTGCTTCTGGAAACTGGCTTATAAGTGCTGTGTTGGTTGGTGGTATCGCTACTCAAAGTTTCACATCAAAGCGGGCTGCCACTGTGAGAATGAAACAGATGAGGAACAGACCCTTATCTATTTATTATTTGCTTGATGGTTTGCTTCTCTGTACTAAACACAACCATTTGCATTATTCGAGGAGAAAGCCAATTTCAGTCTTACTATTTATTGCCACGAAGTAATTGGTCATAGGTAAAAAAAGATAGCATGAACGTTTCTTGGATGCTCACAATCGACTTCATAATAAAAATGCATCTCCTAATGAAAGGCGCTTACAAAGACGAGCTGCCTGAAATACCACATGATGGATTTACAGGACTCTATGATTCTGACCGGAGGGAATGCCTTTATCTGGTGTGTCAATAAATCGGTTTGCCAAAAAGACAGAGCCTAAAGCCACACCATACACTAACAAGTCACTCACAGTATTCCTTTGTTTGTTTGTCTGTTTGTTTTTGGTATACTCACAGTATTCTTGTTAAGAACACAGGCCCTGGGTTGCGGAAGGGGTGGTGGGTGGGGGATGGGGTAACTGGGTAACGGGCACTAAGGAGGGCACTTGATGGGATGAGCACTGGATGTTATATGTGGGCAAATTGAATTTAAATAAAAAATAAATGTTGAGCAAGAAAGAAAGAAAAAAAAAAAAAAAGAGAGAATACAGGCCCTGGATTCAGAGTCACCAATTTCTGGTTATGGTGACCTTTGATTTCTCTGAATTTTAGTTTCCTGATCTGCATGATTTTAGTGCCTGCAGTAGGATTCTCATGAGCAATAAATGACAGTCAGGTGAAGGTGCTCAGCACGGAGCCTAGTACACTCTCTGTATGTGGCCAGTGGGAGGTATTCCTCTTCTTGTTGCCCTTCCTCACACCCAGCCCACCAAACTGCACGGCAACACACGCACCCAAACCCAGCCAACGTGGTTGTACCAACGACAGCAGTTAGCTGAGTTTTACTTGGCACATGGCATGGGCTGGACACTGTTCACCTGCCACTCTGCTTAATCCTTCCGTAGCATTATGAGGTTAGGTATCAACAGTATGTCGGTTTTACAGGTGGGGAAACTGAGGGCAGAAGTGGTAAATCTAAAAGACCCAGGGTAAGGAGGCAAAATGGAAAAACAACTCTTTGATTTTTTAATTAATTATTTTTTTAAAGATTTTATGTATTTATTCATGAGAGACAGAGAGAGAGAGGCAGAGACACAGGCAGAGGGAGAAGCAGGTTCCCTGGGGGGAACCCAATGTGGGACTCGATCCCAAAAGCAGATGCTCAACCGCGGAGCCAGCCATGCATCCCTCTTCTTTGATTTTATAACCCAGTCTTAAAAAATGGTTTTCTAAAGCTTTGACATGAAATATCCCAAATTGAACAATTTATGAAACATGAAAGATAAAGTCTCTTTTTATGTCAAGTTTGTACTTCAGACTGAGCTGTTAATAAAACTAATCCCTCATCCCTTTGTTTGACAGAAAAATTAAAGTCCTAGAATGTGTACAAAAGTCACTGCTTGTTCTGTTTCTCAGAGGATTCAGTCCCAGGCATCAGGGGCTTTGCTGGACTCTTTGTTCCCTTTTCAGCAGCCTCACCCCAGCCTGGCTCTCCTGTGAACAGAGAGGCTCCTCGGCCCCTTCAGTGTCTCTGGCAGTGGAAAAAACACAGCTCATGCTCCCTCAGACATTTCCTTTTTCCAAAATCTCGGAGCATACCCACCCCCAGGAGTTCAGGGTGTGGGTGGGTGGGATCCTGGTGAGTCCTGTCTCCCTGGCTCGTGCTCCTGCTGTGTTGTCACATGGTGCAGAGAGGGACATTGTGTCCCTTCTTGGAAGGGCACTAATCCTCTTCATGGGGGCTCCACCCTCACGACCTAAGTACCTCCCAAAGGCCCCACCTCCTCACACCGTTACCATTAGCCTGGGGATTAGGCCTTCAGCATATGCATTTTGAAGGGACAGAAACGGTGCATAGCAGCACCCATTCACCTGGGCTTTAACCCCTGTGAAAGCTCCAGCTTCTGGATCTGTGATTTGGTGACCTTCCCAACCCACAACAATGTTCTCCATTAGTGGAGGCAAAGAACAATTCAGGTAGAGGATGGACTGAAGCCCTGGGGTTTCCTCCATCTCCGCACTAGACATCCCAGCTGTGGGCCATGCGTCAGACACCTGTGCTGCCCCGCGGTACGCCACTCCTCCGCAGCACATCTCCTTCCCCTCTTCCTCCCCAGAGAAGACTGTGCCCCTAAGGGTCTGGGGAAGCAGCGCCTACTATGTCTTTGTCCCAGATTATCGTGCCATCTTGGGGAGGGAAGTGGTGCAGTGATCACAAGGGCGTAGACAGTCCAGATGCTGGCCCTGCCTGTTAGGACCCGTGGGAAGGTGGCCAGATCTCCATCCTCACCATCATATTTGCACTGTTGCCTTTATCATCTGTGAACATCAGCATCGGTGTCAGCCAGGTGGCGGGATGTGAGAGGGCTCACGGGCATGCAGCACGGGGAGGCAGGAGGAGCGCAGGGCATGTCACTGCCCATGGTGATCGTGCACACCAGGTAGCTTTTCGGGGATGCTCTCTGAGGTGCTCACTACTGCGGAGGGCCTTCGATGTGTGATCGGGACGTGGTCCTCACATTAACTCCTTGGGATCAGTATTATTACCTTTGGGTCACAAGAAGGGAAGTCAGGTCAGGGGAGTTGAACGAGGATGGACACCTGTGAAATGCGGAGCGATGAATGAAGCCTCGTCTTGCTACCTCAATACCTACCCTCTTTCCGCATTTACTATAAAAAGAATAGAAGAGCAAATGGGAGAAGAGAGAAAAAGAGCAAAGGGCATAGGTTCAAAGGAAAGGGACTAGAGCAGAGAGAGAAAGCAAGCAGTGCTGGAGCCTGTCTGCATGTGTGACTCCTGATCTCTGACCCCAAAGAAGGGGGGTGGGTGGGGTTGTGAGGCCTCAGGGGAGGTATTTACAGGCCTGGGGTAGGAGTCAGGGGTGGTTCAAGTGGATGAGGGCTCGGGGTAGGGGCGTTGGAGACTTCCTGGGAGACTTCGACTCCTTCCAAATTATGCCCTGCGAGCGCCACTCAGAGAAAATACTGGTGGGGAAATGGGTGCTCGTTACTGCTTGTTCTGTTTTCATGGGAATTAATTCAAGGATCAAGAGAAGACAGAAGGAACCATCCAGGGAAAGAGTCAAAGTAGCTTTGCGAAGGCAGCCTTTGTAGTCATTCCAGGTACTGCAGATGCCCGGGCCTGCTGTGACTATGTTCATTTTCTTGGTTTTTCTGAGTGAGTTTAAATGTGTGAGTTCCTATAAAAATAGACCTAATGAAATTATAGCAATAGGCAGGAGATTTCCAGAATATTCCAAATCCCTGATTCCTTCACACGGCTTCCTCCTTATTTTCGCTTTCAACTCTTGCATGTGTAAAATGTGTCACCGATGGAATGTGCCTCTGTTGGGCCCTGGGCTGACCCTGGCAGATACCCATTACGTGAGGCCACCATAATTAATGGCACTTGATAGTGACCAGCACGTTTCCGTAGAGTTTCGGTCTTGTTTTCTCTCTTACTGCTTTTTTTTTTTTTTTTTCCATGTGTCTCTCTTTGAACTGAGAGTGAGATACTGGCATACAGGGATCTCTCATTCATTCATACGGTCATTCATTCATTCACTTATAATCACGAGTTTACTCATTAATAAGATCAGGAAAATCAGCTACAGTGTATTGCTCAACCATCCATTGCCTTTCATCTTACTTACTTAAGATAATTATATTTCAGGCATTCTTTGTTTACACCACAACACAGCGACTTGTTTCCCCTTTGACGAGGATTCTCTAAAGTGTTGCACTGTGCATATAGACTTAAGGAAGAGCCACATATTTTCACTTTCCCCTTATACCATTCAGGGCTATGTGGTCCTAACCACGTGAAACCCATGTGATGGTTTTGCAAACTTTTATCAGCCGAGAGTTAGAATCTGAAGTAGTGAGGTTGATGGAGAGCCTGGGTGGCGCGTTCGTTAAGTGTCCAACTCTTGGTTTCAGTTCAGGTCGTGATCTCAGGGTCGTGGGATTGAGCCCCAAGTCAGGCTCTGTGCTCAGTACGAAGTCGGCTTGAGATCCTCCCTCTCCCTCTGCCCCTCCTTGCCCCACCCTTACTCTCTCTCTCTCTCTTTCTCTCTCTCAAATAAATAAATCTTTTAAAAAAATGAAGTAGTGGGGTTGAAAGTGTCTTAAAGAAAATTATAATGAAATTCCAGTAATACCATGAAAGTAATGTTATATATTATTCTCTACGCAGATCTCCTGATGTTATCCTTGTATTAGAATGAGTTGTATTTTTATCTCTTCTTGTCCAGTCCTACAAATTTCTTTCAATCAGAAGTGACTCTCATTAGTGGAGATCATGCAGCATGGTATTTAATTGCCTTCCTATCACTGAATGGAACTCTGATGTTTTCTCTTTTTTTAAAAAAATTTTAAAGATTTTATTTATTCATGATAGACATAGAGAGAGAGAGAGAGAGAGAGAGAGAGAGAGGTAGAGACACAGGCAGAGGGAGAAGCAGGCTTCATGCCAAGGAGCCTGATGCAGGACTCGATCCCGAGTCTCCAGGATCATGCCCTGGGCCGAAAGAGGCGCTAAACCACTGGGCCACCCAGGGATCCCCAACTCTGATGTTTTCTAATACAATTAGAAACAATGGTATAAATTATACCTCAGTGGAATTTTCAGCATAACATCCCATGATTTTTAGTGTCTTACCCTTTTGGATGAGCTGATTTTGTGCTTACATTAAAAAAAAAAATAGTCCATGCATTCTGTTTGGTTCCAGGGAAAAATTTGTGTGTCATGAATATAGTACATTTGTATAGCACAACCTTCACCCAGTTATCTGATTCTGATTGTATGAAGGCTTTGTGTCTTTCATTGCTTTTGAGCTATTTTACAACTCTTAAATTGTAGGTAGCTATTTAAATAATTTCTGTCTATAGAAGAGTAAAACATTTGGTCCACTAGAGGGACAAATCTAGCCCTTCCATTGAAAATCCAGTTTTGCATCTGTTTTAAATTCATGGCTATACTCCTGATTTATAAGTGTGCTTATTTTTTTTAAGATTTTATTTATTTATTCATGAGAGACAGAGAGAGAGAGAGAGAGAGAGGCAGAGACAAAGGCAGAGGGAGAAGCAGGCTCCACGCAGGGAACCCGACGTGGGACTCGATCTTGGGTCTCTAGGATCAGGCCCTGGGCCGAAGGCAGCGCTAAATCGCTGAGCCACCCGGACTGCCCCATATAAGTGTGCTTATTTTTGGTTTTCCTTTGAACTGGTTTTAAAATATGTCTGGCTCTCTTGTTTAATGATGAGTTAAAGAGAATCACTGTCATGTGCTTATTTTACATCTGTACAAGAGTTATGATTTTACCTTCAAAAAAATCCTCCCTTTACAGTCCCACTGCCTTCCTAATGGAACTAGAGTCCTCATCTCTTCCCTTTTATCATATTCCATGTCATTCACCAACATTTAAAGTCAAATAATAGCTCATTTTTTGCTTTTGTCCTGAACACTTTGGTACCACAATACATTTCAAGTGAATAGTACCAATGGCTTTCTAGCTAGTCATCTAAGAATTAGTTGTAGCACACCTAGTAGAAAATAGTGACAAAGAAGATGGTCAAATAGAGATGTGGCTGTTGGTAGAGTTAGAGCTTAGGTAGTAAAGCAAATATCTCAGGTATCGAACAAATGCATAATGATTAAGATGTCATTCATTAGAACATTAATCTCTATATTCAGCTTTGTTATTTTACGAGCCCCAGGATAAAAGCAGCCTTTATTTACTGTAAGACTTCTTATTGATGCTAGATGCAAGAGATCAATTATTATTAGGGTTCTCCTTTGTGGTGGCAGTCTATCCATTTATTTCAAAGAGGGGTAATGCAAGTATAAATCCTTCTAAAATGCCGTTCATTCATTTGATGCCAGTTAATGCTACATTACAGTGGGAAAAGAGCAGTCTTTAAAAATGGTTAAATATGGGTTATTCAGTGGGGAAATATAGGTGACTTTTAAATATCTTTATTTATCCTATTTTCCAGGAGAGAAGCTGAAGTCTTGAGGGATTTAAAACTACTCTTTGGGATTTCCTAATAAAGTTGCTTATCTCTGTGGATTTGTGTGTTGTGTATAGTTTGCGCTCTTTTCCCATAGGAAACAGGACGAGACTCCGGAGCTCATTTATATTCAGAAGGCTTAAAACATTTGGTGGTGGTTGTTCTGGTAGAAATCTTTGGGAAAAGCTTTCTAAATATATTTTAAATATATTTTAAGGAAAAGTGTGTCCCTGTTACCGTTATGTTGTCATTGGGGCACCTGGAAGGCTCAGTCAGTTAAACATCTGCCTTCGGCTCAGGTTGAGATTGCAGGATCCTGGGATTGAGCCCCTCATGGAGCCTGGTGTGAGCCCTGCCCTGGTTTGTACCCCTTGCTCAGCAGGGAGTCTGCTTCTCACTCTGTCCTGCCCCCCTACTTGTGCTCTCTCCCACTCTCTCTGGAGCATGCTCTCTCTCTCTCTAATAAATAAATAAAATCTTTTTAAAAAATAACTCATTATTCTGCATTCAAATATAAACAACATTAAATATTGCTGCCTATCTAATAAATTACTCACTGAAAAGGATCTTATTGTCCTCCGTGCACTAAATACCATTAAAAACAAAGAATTAGGGATGCCTGGGTGGCTCAGCGGTTGAGCGTCTGCCTTTGGCTCAGGGCCTGATCCTGGAGTCCTGGGATCGAGTCCCATGTCAGGCTCCCTGCATGGAGCCTGCTTCTCCCTCTACCTGTGTCTCTGCCCCCCTCTCTCTCTCTTTGTGTGTGTCTCTCATGAATAAATAAATAGAATCTTTAAAAATAAAGAATTAAGGGACAGAGCAAATATTCAGAGCAGACTCACAATGAGGAGGAGCTTGAGGTTGGTGTCATTGTGATAGTCATGGTCGTGATCATCATGCTCCTGGACTGAGTACCTACATAGTGGGAGTTAGGTTTGTGCTCACTGGCTTATTTTACATAATTTTTTCTAATAAGACTATGAGGCAGCACCTCTTATTCTTTCCATTCTATAGATAAGGAAATTGGGAAGCATACTGCACTGACCAAGGTCATCTTGCTAGTATGTGTTACTCAACAAATCTGTGCCTAAATAGCTATTTTCACCTCCACAGAACATAGCCTCACCCACTCAGTATCAAACTACTCAATAATATCTCATCACAATTATATACATCTATGCTTAAGTTAGTGTACTTTAAAATGTATACAATTCTCCTGTCAGCATTAGGTTCAGACATTTCCAAAAATGAGGCTTCCAAAGTTAAAATAAAGTTCATAAAAATCAGAGTTAAATACCCCCCACTCGGGTACAATCACGAATAAAAAGTCCATCTGGAATAGATTCCTTCTCTCTATCCTGGTCAAATGTGGGTATCTAGATTTAGCATAAACTATACTTCTTACAGAAATATCTGTTAAGAATAGTTCATTTTTTTTCTGGATGTGCTGCTCATAGTGTATTTATTATGATCATTTAAAGCCCCTCACTTGGAGAAGAAACCCTACCAATGTGGGCACATAAACTCAACCACCAAGACATCCATTCTGTGGAAACAATGCAAAAGACTTTTGAGGTGAGAACACAGTGAACATCTTCAGTTCTTTCTTTTTGCTAGTTCTTTCAAGCCGATATGAAGTGTCCTTTGTGCCCTGTGTTCTCTGAAAATAATTGGTTTTATTAAAATCATTGTGATGACACGGTTGGCTCCACATCAGCTGTGACATTCAGCCCACTTGCTCTCTTCTCATAGAATGCTGGCCCGAAGTTTTCGGTAAAAATTTTTCTCTCCTGCTGAATGAGAATAATGGATTCTCGCTATTTACTTTGTTGGAAAGAAAGAAGAGTCCCAAGCATTTCTCAAATATATCATTTAACTGTGGCTTTATTTGATTGCTTACCTTGGGCCTTTATGCGGGACCTGGAAATAAGCTAGGTCTTCTCTTCCTTTGTGATTTTTTTTTTGTATGTTGCCACCCAAGATTATAAAAAGGATTTTGCTTTTAGGCAGAAGGTTTTCTTCCTTGGATCCTGTATTCCCCTGAACATTCAGGAGCAAAATTATCCATTTTTTTTTCTTTTTTTGTGTGTGTCAACAATGTAACCTTTTCTTCTTGCTCAACTTTTTTTTTCATAACTCTGCTAGAATTCATTTGTGACACAAATACATATCCCTGTTTTCCTGTTGAGTATTATACAGAATAGTCTACATTATTTTGGAGAACAAGGAAGATGAAAGAAGAGGGATAGGACTATCAATGGGATGGTAAATAATTTAAGAGGTGATGTTCAGGGTACAATAATGCTTCAGGTACTTCTCTTTCTCCAGCACTTCCTGGAGTCCAGGCCCTCAGGGGTCTGCCTTTCATTACTGTTGTCCATTCTCCTTCTCTGAGGACAGAATTTCACCACTTGTCCATCCCTATATCCTGCCATTGGACCTCAGGAACCCACAGGGCCTTCGGTTCAAGAGTGTCCTACCTTCTGAATACAGTCTTAAGAGAAATTCTTGAGAAAGATAATCCTGCTGCTGGCTGATGAGTTTCCTGGTGTTGGATGAGCTGCTCACTGCTGGTCCAGTTGGTCACGGCCAAGATGATACTGGCCCAAGATAGTTTGAAGAGCCTGTGTAAGACCTGCGGGCAGGGCAGGCGTATTTTATTATATCATCATTAAGACCTGTGACTGGCCCAAGACGTACAGCGCTGGTCTTCGAGAAGATTATCTTTTTGACGGCCTTTAAATGCACCTCTCATTTCATATAGTTAGCTTTTTGTATTAAGGAGAGATATTTAAAGTGTTTTTATAATCTTACTCGATCTCATCGTACCTTTAAGGCATCTTGACTCATTCACATTCAGAACTTTTCAGTTTTATTAAAAACAGTTGCCCAGGACACCTCTTTTCCCTTCACCTCAGTTCTGTAGTGTCTTCCCCTCCACCTGTCACTTGACTTTTACACCTGTCTGCCAGAGGCACTACCTGGCCTAGTAGTTGCTCCTACCCTCCTTGGCTGGACCAAAAGATTCTTTCGCTCTGGCTCTTCCTTCCTTTTTGCTGCCTTGGGTAGAGCATCTTGTTTCATCTTAGAGTCTAAGACCTGAACTTCCCTACGGAATCACTTGGTGGCCATCTTAGCTCTTTTCAGGCATCCAAACCTTGCTTAGATTATTCCCTTGACTATCATTTCCACATTATTTCTGTGGCTCTCCATTGTCCTTCCAAGGAGAGCTAATGAGAGCTCCTAATGGCAGAGGCAGAAGCTTCCTACAACTTTGTTGGCCATGTCCAAAAAATAGAAAAAAAAATGGTTTTCATGTTTGCTTTCTGATACATGTGAATATGAGGCAAATCAGCCTTTATTTAGGTAGGAAACAAACAGACAAAAAACATAAGACAGGAAAACCTGGTTGGAAAGCCATTTTAACTGAAGGGATATCTTTTTTAACTAATGATAAGTTAATTCTTATAAATTTTACATATCTTGATTGGTGATATTTATTCTTGGTGGCCAAATTTGTAACTCTAGAATAATCAGTCATTTCAAACTTATCTTGATAGATTCACCATTGGTCATTCCATCCAAAGAGTTGTGGTTTTTGTTTTATTGTTTTCCTTAATTCAAATATAATAATTAACAGTGTTATATTCATTTGAAGTTTACAATATAGTGATTCAATAATTCTATACATTTCTCAGTGCTCATCAAGAACATTATTTCCCCATCCATCCACCTTCCTTCTGGCCACCACCAGTTTGTTTCCTATATTTCATTAAGAGTCTGTTTTTGTTGTTGTTGTTGTTTTGTTTGCTTATCTCTTTTCCCCCTTTTTGTTCATTTATTTTGTTTCTTAAATTCCAGATATGAGTGATCATATGGTATTTGTCTTTCTCTGACTGACTTATTTCACTTAGCATTATACCCTCGAGGTCCATTCATGTTGTTGCAAATGGCAAGATTTTTTTCTTTTTGATGGCTCAGTACTATTGCATTGTTTGTATACCACATTCTCTTTATCCTTTCATCTATGGGTGGACACTTGGTTTGCCTCCATAACTTGGCTACTCTAAATAATACTGCTAAACTTAGAGATGCATGTATCTTTTCGTATTAGTGTTTTGATTTTCTTTGGGTAAATACCCAGGAGTTGAATTACTGGATCATATGGTAATTTTATTTTTAAGTTTTTGAGGAACCTCCATACTGTTTTCTGGAGTGGCTGCACCAGTTTGCATTCCCACCAACATGGGAAGGTTCCTTCTTTTCCACATCCTCGCCAACACTTGTGATTTCTTGTATTTTTTATTTTAGCTATTCTGACAGATGTAAAGTAATATCCCATTGTGGTTTTACTTTGCATTTCCTTGATGACCCATCCAGGGAGGTTTTAATAATGTATCTGAGACTTAACCACAATATCAAAGCACTGAATGCTTTTCTGGTCCAGCCTCAGATCAGAAACCTACACATTGTCTTCCTCCTTCACTGGGACATTAGAACTTTTGAGATTTGGCCACCCAGGAGCTGGTGTTTTGGACTATTAAAACATGAGAAAGGCTTTTGAACACAAAGAGGTAAACTAGCAGTAAGCTGTCCTTTCCCTTTAGTGTTACCTATCTACATCACTGTGAATGGTCAAGTATTGTACAACTTCTAGAATTATGATTTCAGGGTTTTTTTTTTAAAAGATTTTATTTATTCATAAGAGAAACAGAGAGAGAGAGAGAGAGAGAGAGAGGCAGAGACATAGGCAGAGGGAGAAGCAGGCTCCCTGCAGGGAGCCAGAGTGGGACTTGATCCCAGGACCTAGGGATCACGCCCTGGGCTGAAGGTGGCGCTAAACCGCTGAGCCACCCGGGCTGCCCTTTTTAATTTAATTTAATTTTAAATTTTTTATTATTTTTTTTATTTCAGGGTTTTATGAAATCTTTGAAAGCTGATTTCTTTAAGTTGGGTTTGGCCTGAGACTGAAGGTATGGAGAAGTACTTGCCAATAAGTAACAAAATTCCCTAGGTTTCTGTTGGCTGATAATTGATCTGAATCATGTGGACCTCAGACTGCGGATGGGGACGTCAACACGGGGCACTGTGTGGCTTCAGAAGTCACGTATCCTGGCTGTTTAAAAGGCCACCACTTGAGGAAGACATTCATTACATGCACACAGTTCAATGTGATTTACAGAATTGGTTTTACTGACGTAATGCTTTTCCTATGAGTAAACCCAGAAGTAAGAATAGACATTTTACTTGTGTACATATCCTCACTTTTATTTTAAAAATGCTGTTACTGTTGGGGTGCCCGGGTGGCTCAGTGGGTTGAACTGCTCACTATGGGTTTTGGCTCAGATCATGATCTCAGAGTCTTGGGATCGATGAAGCTCCAAGTCGGGCCCTGCGCTCAGTGTGGAGCCTGCCTGAGATTCTCTCTCCCTCTGTTCCTCCCTCTGCTCACACATTCACTCTCTAAATAAGTAAATAAAATCTTAAAAAAATGAAAATAAAAATACAGTTACTGCAACTAATGTGCATTCACAGATACATGCTAGAGAGTAAGGTAGATAGTGCACAAGCGCTTGCAGAGCCGTCATTCCAGCAGTCTTGCCATAGGATGATTAAGATCACATGAAGCTTACTTTTACTCTCTGCGACCTGATGGAATATCTTACTTTTATTTATCTTCTTTCTCCGTGTTTATGCATGGACACTCCAGTGCTATCTCAAGGTGAAGTAAATGGCCTCAGGAGCTGTGATTCTGCAGCTCTCAGGATGTTGGCATGGGAATGACTATCTGAAGGTGTTTGCATGTCGGATGTTCCCATGTCCATTTTAACCTAAGCAGGCAGGTTATTATTACCTTAAAGCATGGGCTGAAAAAAAAATATGTATATACATATTTTTAAAAAGCATGGACTGTTTTGCCTGTGTGGCTTCTGGATCAGTGAATAGTGTTTTTTCTTTTCTTTCTTTTCTTTTCTTTCTTTTCTTTTCTTTCTTTCTTTCTTTCTTTCTTTCTTTCTTTCTTTCCTTCTGCTTTCTTTCTTTCTTTCTTTCTTTCTTTCTTTCTTTCTTTCTTTCTTTCTTTCTTTCTTTCTTTCTTTCTTTCTTTCTTTCTTTCTTTCTTTCTTTCTTTCTTTCTTTCTTTCTTTCTTTCTTTCTTTTTTCTTTCACAAGTGGAATTAAAAATGAAGGCAAAACAAATATGACCAAGGAGAGAGAGAATATATTTCAAATAAAATACTTGAAAATTCATCTTTAGGCCGCTGGAGCAGCTAAAGTGCTTCCCCTTCTATGGTACACGAGTCATCTGTGTGCTCTGTGACCCCGCCCAGGATGAAGAGGCTGCATCACAGTACTTTCAAATATTAGTCATTCATTTTATGGACTCTTCCTGGAATTGGTGGCAGAGTGAAAGTAAGTGAGCCATTTCTACATAGGCAGAATTTGTAAATTTTTCTGTCATGTTCATAAAAACAAAACAAAACAAAAAACCCAAAACAACAACAACAAAAACAAAACAAAACAAACAAAAAAAAAACCCTGTCTTTTTTCTCAGCCAAAAGAATCAAGAAGTCAAAAAGAAAAAAAAAAAAATCAAGAAGTCACTACAGTACTTTATCTTGTTGTCTGTCCTAAACCAGTCTTTGATTCTCCATTTCGGCCCTGCAGTGCTCCAAAATTGGACTGTGTCCATCTGAGGCCAGCACAGGTGCCCTCCCTCCCCTCCCGTCCTTGCTTTGCACCCTCCTCTCCCCTTCTCTCTCTCCCCATGCCTACCCTTTCCCTGTTTCCCCTGCATCTCCCTTTCCCCCCACCTCTTTAGGATTTTTTACTTATTGGAGAAGAGTGAGAGAGCACAAGCAGCAGGAGCAGCACAGGGAGAGGGAGAAGCAGGCTCCCCAGTGAGCAGGGAGCTTGACCTGGGGCTCGACCCTGGGACTCTGAGACCATGACCTGAGCCAAAGGCAGATGCTTCACCCCCGGAGCCCCCCAGGTGACCCTGTCCCACTGTTTCTGAAGGGCCTGGCAAACGCATTTAAACTAATTTACTCTTTGTCATCCTCCTGTGAGGGGCACCCCTTCCCTCTGAAGTCCCAGACCCACCCCTGCTCCTCAGCTCAGAGTGACTTTGGGATTCCCATGTCTTTGCGGATTCCCCATACGTCCACCTATTACATTTGGTTTTCTCCTGTGAGTCTGTCTCATGTCAATTTGATCCTGAATCTGGCTAGAAGGACCGTGTAGGGACAGGAATTCTCGCTCTCGCTCCTTGACACAGTAGTTTCTACATTTTATTCCCCTCCCCAAATGTTTAATAATCACTATGTATTATATCCAGGTTTTGATTTTTTTCACACAAGGGGCTGCAACCTTTTTGTTCTCCCCACTGGGTGTCTGTGATGGCACATGGGGGATCCCGCACATGACAGTGGTGTGCTGCACGCGAGGGTGCACAGGGCTCCGGGAGAGGGGGCGCCCAGGCTACAGACCCTTAGAGAAGTTGAGAGGGCGGCGCCAGAGTCCTCCCTGCAGGCCCTGAGGTCCTGCCCTGTGCCGCTCTGTGCAGCCAGAGTCCGGCCCTCAGCAGGTGTAGTCAGTGCCCCGTGGCTGCACCTTGCACGGTGGCCGTGTGGGCGCGGGTGTCCTCTGACCCCAGCCCTGCGGCCTCAGGCCCTCCCGGAGCTCCTCCTCCCTCCAGGACAGTGGCCCCCAAGGTCCCCGCCTGCTGGCTGCCTTCTCTGAGCGCGGTGCCCAGGCTGAAAGGAGACCCTGCTGCAGCTTGAGCCCTGGGAGCAGGGTAGGCGGTCCACACTGCAGTCCTGCACAGGGCAGCCTCAGGGGAGCAGGGCTAGGCTGTCCACACTGTAGTCCTGCACAGGGCGGCCTCAGGGGAGCAGGGCTAGGCTGTCCACACTGCAGTCCTGCACAGGGCGGCCTCAGAGGAGCAGGGTAGGCGGTCCACACTGCAGTCCTGCACAGGGCAGCCTCAGAGGAGCAGGGCTAGGCTGTCCACACTGCAGTCCTGCACAGGGCGGCCTCGGGGGAGCAGGGTAGGCTGTCCACACTGCAGTCCTGCACAGGGCGGCCTCAGAGGAGCAGGGTAGGCTGTCCACACTGTAGTCCTGCACAGGGCGGCCTCGGGGGAGCAGGGCTAGGCGGTCCACACTGCAATCCTGCACAGGGCGGCCTCAGAGGAGCACGGCTAGGCTGTCCACACTGCAGTCCTGCGCAGGGCGGCCTCGGGGGAGCAGGGTAGGTGGTCCACACTGCAGTCCTGAGCAGGGCGGCCTCGGGGGAGCAGCCCCAGCCCCCTCGGTGGATCAGGGCTAGGCAGTCCACACTGCAGTCCTGCACAGGGCGGCCTCTGAGGATTGGTGAACCCATGAGCTGCGGGAGTGAACTCACCACAGGCCCTGCAGCTGGAGACCCCGGGGGAACAGTGGGAAGGAAACAGGGCGCCTCATGGTGCCAAGTCAAGGCCTTGGGGCAGGGGGTCTTGGGGTTTTGGGCTCATGGGGCAGGGATTGGGTTCATGGGGGGAGCCTTGGGGTCTTGAGGCGGGGTCATAGGCTCACGGGGCAGAGTCTTGCCTCATGGGGCAGGGTCTTGGGTTCACAGGGTGGGGCCTTGGGCTCATAGGGCGGGCGGGGCTTGGGCTCATGGGGCAGGGGCTTGGGATCAGGAGGCGGGGCCTTGGGCTCTGGGGGCGGGGCCTTGGGCTCAGGGGCAGGACCTTGGGCTCACGGGGCGGGGCCTTGGGCTCGGGGGCGAGGCCTTGGGCTCACGGGGCGGGGCCTTGGGCTCACAGGGCGGGGCCTTGGGCTCACGGGGCGGGGCCTTTGGCTCATGGGGGCGGGGCCTTGGGCTCCAGGGGCGGGGCCTTGGGCTCATGGGGGCGGGGCCTTGGGCTCACGGGGCGGGGCCTTGGGCTCATGGGGCGGGGCCTTGGGCTCACGGGGCGGGGCCTTTGGCTCATGGGGGCGGGGCCTTGGGCTCCAGGGCGGGGCCTTGGGCTCATGGGGGCGGGGCCTTGGGCTCCGGGGGCGGGGCCTTGGGCTCACGGGGCGGGGCCTTGGGCTCATGGGCGGGGCCTTGGGCTCACGGGGCGGGGCCTTGGGCTCCAGGGGCGGGGCCTTGGGCTCATGGGGGCGGGGCCTTGTGCTCCGGGGGCGGGGCCTTGTGCTCCGGGGGCGGGGTCGAGGGCGCTGGTGCAGCGCGGGGAGCTGCGGTCACCACCTGGTGCGGGGAAGCCGGTGCCCGCCCTGCCAGCGGCGCCAGGTGCTCCGCCAGCTGCTTGCGCAGCCCCCGTCGCGCCCCCCGTGGTGACCCCGGTCCCTGGACAGCTTCCTGGACTTTCCCGCGGCCGCGCCTTCCCCGCGGGGTCGGTGGAGCCCAGGTTGGGGGCGGTGGGAAGGCCGCTCCCCGTGGAACCGAGGCGGACTCCCGCGGAGATGCGCACACGCAGGGCGCCCGCAGGCACCGCCTCTGAGGCCGACACGGTCGTTCCTGCAGCTTTACAGCGGGGAGGGCGCAGTAAGCCTCCGAATCTAATCCCAGCCTCAGTCCCAAATGATAGATTTTATTGGACTTTGATCAAAGGCTTCGCTAAATAGGCGATGTTTCATTCTATTAGGTGAAATATATTCAGTTTATGGTACAAAATAGAGTGGCACAAAAATCACAGCGGGCAGTTTTCATTCGTTTGTTTGAAACTTGCCTTATTTCCCCTTTCCTTCCCCTCCCCTCCCCTCCCCAGCAAGAGATGGGCTTTTTTGGGTTTGGTTTGGTTTTTGAGGCCAAGTGTAGTCGCACATCCTCAAGGCCTTTCCTTAAGATGTTTGTGAAGCAGAAAGACGATGCCTTCATTCTGAGACGGAAACCATGAGAATAATGAGGAACTTGCTCCTGCCAGTAGAACTGTCGAGTCGGATTTGCTTGTGTCTGGAGGGCACCGCACCAGCCAAGTATTCCGGTTACTGTCGAAGTGGAGGAGTGTGATCAGCCACCTGCGAGAGTGGACTCTGCAAACGTGGGGGAGCCCTGCTGGATTAGTTTTACTTTCCGTTCAATGGAGTTAGGTAACGACCTTCCAACTGTCCAGTAGCCCCTGCTCACCTTGTCTTCCTTTTTTTCTTAAAAGCTTTCGATACTGATTGCAAAAACAACGACTAGCCCTTATTGTGGGCTTACTATGGGCCGGACATCATCCTCTCCATGTAGTAACTCGTTCACTCCTACAACAATGCGCTGACGAAGGTGGTATTTTACTCCCAGTAAAGTAACAGAACCAAAAAAAAAAAAAAAAAAGTAACCGAACCAAAGGAAGGAAAAGTCACAGCAATGTGGAGCACTAATACATTTCACCCATATTCCTGTCGTTATGATGCACTGTTCTAAAGGACAAACGCCTCACTGTGGCATATGAGATCACCTGTGACCTGGCCTCACCGTTTCCTGAACTCCTGTTTGCCCCCCAAGAGTTAAACCACCCTACACACCTGCTTTCTTCTTCCTTCATCTCTCCCCAAATCCCCATCCTCACCACCGGCGCTTCCGATTTCTCCTCTGAGACCAAACCCAACTTAACTTTCACGCTGATTTTATTTCCATGAACAAAATGGAATAATTATTCCATTCCATAAATGGAATAATAATAATTCCCCCATGCTAGAACATACATGCTACAGCGTCTCCTGTCCGCATCTATAATACTATATTGTAATCATCCATGTGTATGCTTATGTCCCTTTCTTAGAGCAGCATTTTTCCAGCTGGACTTGTACCTATTAGCGAACCGTAAAATCAATTTAGTGAATCAGAACCAAATTTTTCTCTAAAAAGATAGAATACAAAAATATCACACAGTAAAACAGTAAAAATACTGATTCATGAAACTATCATTGTGTGCATGTTATTTGTTATTATGGGGTGAACAGTGCCCCCTAAAGTGTATGTTGAAGTCCCAACCCCCAGGACCTCAGGATGGGACCTTATTTGGAAATGGGGTCACTGTGGATTGTTACATTAAAAAAAGGCCATATGGAAGCAGGGTGAGCCCTAATTCAATATGGCCAGTGTCCTTTATGAGAAGAAAAAAATGCATTCAGAGAGAAAACACTCAAGGGAAGATGCCAACTGCTGACCTCGACAGAGATTGGAACTCGGCAGCTTGAGGACTGCCAGCAAACCACTGGACTCTAGAGGGGGGCAAGGAAGGATTCCTTCCTACACGTTTCAGAGGGAGTATGGCTCCTTCCAACACCTTGAACACAGACTTTCAGCCTCCAGAACCGCCGGACATGGATTTCTGTTGTGTTAAGCCACTCAGTTGGTGGTCCTTTGTCGGGGCAGCCCTAGCAAATGAGTACCTGTATGTCTACGTGTACTGGGTTGCAAGGTAAAATGTGTTTCTCACATTTATCTTGCATTGGGCCCAGTCAGGAAAGCTCACAGCCATTTTTCTGGACTGTGTACCATTCAAAGTCAGTGATTACATCTGCTTTGTGTGTGTGTGTGTGTGTGTAACATGTTCAGTGTTTGTCACACAAGAGCTTAATAAATGTTTGAGATCAAAAAGGGAGAAGCAAGGGGCGTCTAGGTGGCTCAGTCATGATATGCCTTCAGCTCAGGCCATGATCTCAGGGTCCTGGGATCGAGTCCTGCTTCGGGTTCCCTGCTCAGGGGGGAGTCAGCTTCTCCCTCTCCCTCTGTACCTGCCCACCTCCCCCTGTACCGTCTCTCTTTCAAATAAATAAAAAAAATCTTAAAAAAAAATGAAAAGAAACAATGGGACGAAGAGAGGACTTTGGTCAAGGTTCCCTTCTAGGCTCTTTCCTGTTTACCACACCTAGTTCCTATCACTCTATAGTTCTCTCTCTATGGTGATAGCTATCTTTCTGGAGCAGGTCTTCTGTCTAGATTTTTGTTAGGTGGTTGAGCAGGAGGTATAGGGTTTTTCCTTGATCTGCTGTGTCTGGATTACTTTTTAACTCAAAACTGTCTTCATGCCAAAGTGGCCCATCTTGGGGTGGCCTGCCAGTGGCCTCTACAACTGAAAAGCAGAAGGCGGATGGATAATTGCCACCATAACCCTACTGCCCTGACATAACTAAAATGTGATTACTGTATTCCCCAGGGGCAGGGACCACACATCGCTTCTGAATCCACGTGCAGACCTCAGTTCAGAGCCTTGCATAGATGAGGGCACCAGGCTCCACCACTGAACCTCTGTGAATCTGCAGAGTTAAAACCAAGTCCATAACCAGAACCTGAATGCCTGGGCTCCACCTCAGGAGCCACCTCCTGCTTCGGACGTCTTGAACGATGGTCCAGGGAACAGTATTGCAAGGAAAGGCCATAGGAAATTTTTGCCAAGGTTGCAAAACAATGGGTTTGATGGTCAAAAACAGTTTTTAAATTGAATTAAACATTTTTGTTGCAAAAAAACCAACACCAAAGGGGTTACTCAGTACCTAATGATCCTTGCTCCTAACTGCTGAAATTTGTTTACATTCCTTAAGGCCTCAGCCAACAAGGGGTCACCAGGCATGTTTGGAAACTAGCGTTTCAAGTCTGCAATCGTAACAAGGCAAGGCCAGCGGTGGCGCCCAAGGACTGCATTCCCAACCTTTTCAGCTTGGCCACTCTCGGTACCACTTACCCAGCACCTGAAAACGAGCTTCAAACAGGATTACACGTTACTGGCTGTCTCACACTCCAAAGACTTGGGACCTGGCTTTCGGCTTCTTAGGCTATTGCATTCCCTGTAGTTTGGGTTTTGGCCTTTTGCGACATCTTCCTCTTTGAGATTCTTGTCTCCTGCCTTGGCCCTGAGAACCACCAGCTGGGAGGACACACTGGTCCTTGCCCACAGAGCACCTTAAATCTTGGGAGACCAGATCATAAAGAAGAGCAATTTAGTTGTAGTGCCCTCAGGTTTTTCTCTTTGCTTCAGAGCCTCTTTTTTCTTATTCAAGGTGTATAAGAGTGTCCCAGGTGGAGGAAAACAGCAGTTGAAAAGCCCCTTGGTGAGAGCACATGAGGATTAGGAAAAGAAGGGGGTCCTGTGTCTGGGGCACAGCTACAAGTCACAGGGGTAGGAGATGCAGTCAGAAGGATTTTACAGGGGCATAGGTGAGATCCTGTAGGGATTTGCAGGGAGAGGGAAACAAATTGAATTAATTCTGAGCTGATGTGAGAAGCCACTGGAGGGTTTTGGAAAAGTTAGCCAAATTATCTGACATATTTCAGAGTGAACAGGAGGGAATAAGAGTAAGAGCTATTGCAAATGTCTGGGTGAGGGTCAGACTGGCTTGAATCAGGTTGGGGGTGTGGGAAAAACTTTTGAATGTAAAGTAATAAATTTTGCTGATGGACTGGAAGAGCTATAACAGAAAAAGAAAAAAAAAAAAGTGACGATGACCCCAGGGTTGCTGGCTTGAGTGATTGACAGAATGAAGTGTCCACCAATTAAGGTGGGACAGAAAGTGCAAGAGGCAGGCTGAAAGTATGTGAGATTAAGGGTCTGATTTTAGATGCACTACATTTGACAAACTTGCTGATTGTCCACAAGGAAATGTAAATAGATGGGCCTACGGAGTTGAGTTCATGGAAGAGGTTCAGACAAAAGTTATAAATTTGGAGACCATCAGCTTAAAAATGGTTTATCTGTCAGGCTTGGATTTGGTTGCAAATGCCAGAATAGCGAAATCACATGGGCTGGCATGAAATCAGAGTTTATGTTTCTGTTGTACCAGAAGTCTGGAGCTGAGCAGTCCAGGAGCGTGACTCCACAGTCATCGGGGAGGGCGACTCCTTCTAATCTCTGCTCTACGTGATCTTGGTCCCATGGACTCACGCGGCTGCTGAGCTCCAGCCACTATGTCCCTGTTTAAGCAGCAGCAGGAGGAGGAAAGAATGTAAGAGGATGTGCTCCCTCCCTTTAAGAACTCTCTCTAAAGGTTGCATGTGACATTTTCTTTTCTTTCTTTCTTTTTTTTAAAAAATATTTTATTTATTTATTCCTGAGAGACAGAGAGAGAGAAAGAGAGAGGCAGAGACACAGGCAGAGGGAGAAGCAGACTCCCTGCGAGGCGCCTGACATGGGACTCGATCCCAGGACCCCGGGGTCCCGCCCTGGGCCCAAGGCAGACGCTCAACCGCTGAGCCACCCGGGCTGCCCCGCATGTGACGTTTTCATGGTAGGCGGGACTCGGGTCATTTGACCTTGAATGCAGGGGAGCTGAGAGATGCACTATTAGGGGATAGAAATGGAGGCTGCTCTTCCTGTTAGAGAACAGCTGGAAGGCTCTGAGACCAAAGGTATTTAAGTGAGGCCCCCAAGGAGATTACTTAAACAGTGAGTGCAGATGAGAAAACCGCAGGAGGCTGGGTGAATGTCATAATGATGTGCAAAATAATAGTGATCACCTCGCACTCTCCGAAATTTTCACCAAAACCAAAAAGACAGATTAACAGGATTGCTCCAACCTAATGACTTTTCAACTAGGAGAGCCCAGAGACATGCCCCCTCCTTCCCCAAGGCCAAGAGGACTGTGCTATGGCGTTGCCCTTCAGAAACGTGATGCCCCCAGAGCCTGTGTCTTCTGCTCTGGTTTTATAAATGGGATGATGTCACATGACCCCTGCACCTGAAAATAAATGTTTTTAAGGACAAAAAAAAAAAAAAAAAGGCCAGCACACATGGACATGGTGAATCCTTTGGTCCTCTGGCCAAAGTAAAAGCTGCGTCCTGCTGGGTCAGGCCCCTACCGCCCTGGACTATCATGCCAGAGCTCCGAGACATACAGTAATGGCTGTCTTGCTGTTAGGCCTCTGCAGGCTCATGGGGCTTTAGCTGCGTGGTTTTCTAGATGGATTTCACTTGGGACCCCGTGAGGCTACTGCAGATGGCAGGTGTGGCCTGGCCTTCCATGGTCCAGGATGGCTGCAGCCATGCCTCGGTGGGGGTGCCTGGGAGCCCAGGCTCAGCCGGGACGTTGGGAAGCCAACCTCCTGTCTCTCTCCACGCAGTTCCAGGGCTTCTCTGTCGCTCCATGTGGCCTGTCTAGGCTGTTTCTCCACGTAGGCTCTCTGGAACGACAGCAGACTCATTACCTATCATCTCAAGGCTCAGAGGATCATAAAGGCAGAAGCTCCCTGCCTTCTGCAGGCTTGGCTCCAGGCCTGGTGGCACATCACCCCCCACCCCCCCCAACCCAGGCCCTTGGCTAGAGTGACTCACAGGGCCAGATCCACTGTGAGGAGTCTACACGACAAGTGGGAGTCCCTTCTAGGAGATATGGCTTATGAGGGGCTGTCTTCGCAGGTGAGCCTCCCTGTCCTGTGCTGATGGAGAGGCCGACAGATGTGGTGGGCCCGGATGGGTGACAGAGGTACCAGAGAGCCAGAGGAGGCACTGTGGCCCCCAGTGCAGAAGCACGCTTTCCTTCTGAGGTCACCACGGCATGGCCCGTAGGTCCGCCATAGCAGAGATCCATAGACCGTCCACGGAAGGCGATGCTGCTGGGAGAATTGGGTGCAGGGACCTCGTGTGCATCCCCCATGCCAGGCACTGTGCCGACGACACCAGTAAACATTGTCACCTGAAGTCCTCCCGAGACCATCGTGAGGGAGGTCTTACCTGCCTGATGCTGAGCCATGAGTCCGAGCTCCCAGCTCTTGGATGTTAGCGCCCGTGGGACCCCGCTCTCCAGGGTCTCACCCCTGGCCTGCTCCCCAGGCTGACTCCCTTCACATTTTGTGCCTCCACTGTTCCCTGTGCCAGGAATCCTTGCTTCCCCGTTGGTTACCTGGACTTCTACTTTTTCAGTGTAGCTTAGGAAATTCTCTTGGAGATCTTTCCTGAAGCCTCTTTCTCCCCTTGCATGGGCTTCGGCCCTCCTGCCCCTCCTTAGGGGCCTTACCCACCTGGTGATCGTCACGCTAATACACGTAACTCAAGTCACAATGTTTGTCTCTCTACTAGACTATGAGCTTCAGTGAGGGCGCCTTTAAAAAAGTCCTTTGGCCGCAGGAAATAGCCTGGTGCCTGGCAGTAAGTGATTTTATTGATTAAGGATTAAATGAATGAAGGCGTACTCCTGGCCTTTGGACATAAATCATAAATTTCTGGGGCTGAGAGAGAACATCAACGTAGGCCATTAGATGGATGATGAGGGCCGGGGACTGGAGGGGTGTGGGCGTGTGCCATGGTGACTGCAGACAGGTGGCTCCACCTGAAAATGTTCAGACTCAACTGGTAGCAAAATAACGAGCCAGCTAGGAAACACACACACACAGAAGCCTACAGGCCTTGGGGTCCCTTACCACGTCCCTGCCGCACACACCCGAGGATGGGCAAAGGGCTGGACTCGGTGGGACCAGAGCTCCACACAGAGGGGACATGAAGGGGACAGGGCAGATGAGGCACATGGCAGGGTCCCGAGCCACGTGTTTAAGTGGTCAGGGCACCTTCCCTTCTGTACAGAGCACGTCCTTTATTCGGCCCCACCGTGGTGTCCCCGGGGAGGCCAGAGTTGACACAGCTTCCTGAAGGGTCGTGGCTGCTGAGAAGTGCTGGGCTCTAGGTAGTAACGTACAGGCCAATTATAAGGGAATATTCTTGGGATCGGCACCTGCAGGACCAGGTGGAAGGACCAGGATGGAAGCACGATAGCACAGAGAGGAGCCGAGGTGCACAGGGGCCCAGCGAATACTGGACTTTTCCGACCAGAGCCCTCTCCCTGGCAGAGCACCCAGCCCCTTTCGTTTCAGAGCATAACCTTCTTTGGAGGTTGGCCATTCTTAAAATTAATCCCTGAGCCCTGTCCTGGGCTTTCTCTGCCCTCCCACTGTGGGAGATGGGGGTTTTCTCATTTCCCAGGAAGGCTTTCTGACTTTCGCATTCCGCTTTGTGTTTGCGTAGGTGTGCACGTGTTCTTCCGTTTTATTTATTTATTTTAAAAATTAAATGTATCTAGACTAAAACAGAGTCAGGTGGCCCATTTTTCCCACCCTCCGTCCCCCACCGGTCTGTTTTCTGTATCTATGAGCCTCTGTTTTACAAGTATATCCTCCATATAAGAGACATTGTACGGTATTTATCTTTGAGCTATTTTAGAATAATGTCCTTGAGGTCCATCCATGTTGTCACAAATGACAAAAGTCTACCCTTTTTACGGCAGAATGGTATTCCGTATGTCTCTGTGTGTCTGTCTGGGCGTCACATCTGCCTTATCTATTCATCCCCCAGTGGAAGCATTTAGGTTATTTGCATAGGTTGCCTATTGAGAATAATGCTGCAATGAAGAGAGGGGTGCATGTATCTTCTCAAGCCAGGGTCTTCATTTTCTTTGGATAAATACCAAGAAGTGGGGTTCCTGGATGATACAGTAGCTTTATTTTTAGTTGTTAGAGGCGCCTCCACACTGTTTTCCGCAGTGGCTACACCAATTTACATTCTCACCAACAGTGCATGAGGCTCCCTTTTCTCCGTTCCCTTATGAACATTTATTTCTTGTCTTCTTCTTCTTTTTTTTTTTTTTAATTCTTGTCTTGTTGATGATAACCATTCTACCAGTGTGGGGGGATTATCTTATGAAAGTTTGGATTTGCATTTCCATGATAACTAATGATGTCGAGCACCTCTTCGTGGACCTGTTGGCCATCTGTATGTCTTTCTTGCAAAAATGTTTATTCAGATCTTTTGCCCATTTCTTAAATCAGATGGTTTTTTGGTATTGAATTTTGTAAATTCTTTATATATTTTAGATATTAGCCCTTAACAGATCTATGACTTGCGAGTCTTTTCTCCCATTCAGTCATTGGCCTTTTCATTTTGTTTCCTTTGCTGTGCAGAAGCTTCTAGTTTGATGTGGTTCCGTTGTATTTTTGTGCACAGTGGGCTGCCTCTGAACTTAGCCCTGGGGTGGGTGAGTCAGAGTGTGTATGCCTTTTTAAGTGTAGTTTCCCAGATAACTATGTTCTTGTGGGTCTCAGGACAGGGGCCCCATTGGTTTTCAGAGGTAAACATTTTGGGGGTTTGTCTCTTGGGTGTGGGTCTTGAAGAGTTTGGGTTCCTAAAGTGGGGTTCAAGGCCTTCACTGTCTCCTCTGGAGTTTGAGCTCCCTCCCAGGTGTGGGACACCTGCTACTGGTGGGGTGTCCGGAGAGATTGTGTCCCAGCCTCTCCTACCTGTGCAGTGTGGCTTCCTACTCATTGGCCTGACCTACTCATCACTCAGCCAGGCTTTAGGGTTTTTAGGAGGAGACTGGTCCACAGGCAGCTGTAGACTCTGTGTGTGGGTGTGTGGGAAGAGGTGAGAGTTCAGGGTATCCCCTGGGGCCATCTTGAACTGGAACTGGGACAGTGCACGTTCAGCTTTTAATCACGTTAGTCACTGTCAGGTCTCTTTGTCTTTTTGCAGAACTCCGCAGAACTCCAACTGAGGTTAGCAGCCGTCGCACAATTCCTCTGCTCTGCAGGTGCAATTTCCTCCATATTTCTCAAATGTCTAGTTTCTTATCTGGTAATTCCTTTCCTTCCAATGGTGTGTCACTTCAGTTCACTGTGAGTATTTTAATAGTTGAATTGCTACTTTGTGCCAGGACTATCTGTGCTCTGTTTACTACCAGTGATGGAGCCCTCATATAATTATCCTGGACTTGTTACATTGAACCCTTAGTTATTACATTTTATTATAAGTGGGATATATTAATGGGTCTGTGACGACAGAACAATTCTCCTGTGGGCCTAATTTATGTTTATATCTACAAATCTCATTCAATGAATGGATTCAGCCCGAGTGTTCTGCAAGTTTTGAACCAATGACGCAGTTGGAAGCCGACTCAGAAGGTCGAGTTCTAGACAGGCTCGTTGTGGACTTATTTATTTCAAACTTATGAGAATTCAATAAATGACACTTTATAACACACTATCAGAAAATCTTAACATTTTCTATTAAACCACACATCTTCAATTTTTAGGAGCCCGATTTTTCCTCAGTAGCAAAATTTAATGGAGTTGAGGCTGGAAGGGGGTCAGGGAGGCAGCCAATCCGTCTTGCTTCTTTTACTCTTCAATCACTGCTATTTTCACGTTAATTTCAATTAATTAAAGGTAATGACATCTGTCCTAGGATTTTGCTTGGTTAGCTAAGATTTTGGCAGTTCTACTGTGTTTGTTGTTGCATGGCTACTCTCACACTAGCAGCTCTGTAAATGTCACAAAGCTTTCCTAGCCACATGGATTTCGAGATTCTTTTTTTGGGGAAAGTAAATGGTACTTTTCATGGAAGAAATTAAATTCAAGTTAAACCAGGGATCTGCACATCAAAATCCATGTTCCGTTATTATGGTCTGAAGGGCAAACTCTACTTACACTGATCTGGGAGGATTATGAGATTCATCAGCTGTTAACTGTTCTTTTATCGCTGAAAGCATCTGTGTCTATACACAGGTGACTCTAGGACATCCCATCTTAAAGATGGCCTTGGAACAGGAGCTTTCTAGTTCAAAAAATGTGTGCCAGTTTCCACCGGTGCACCACAGAGACTTCATGTCCAAAAGCTGAATATAGGAAGAAGTGACTTGAAACTTCCCAACATGTCAGGAAAGTGTTAGTCCTTACTGAAATTCTAGAGAGAAAGAGAAAATGACCACGTACGGGCCACCTTTTCCTTTGCATAAAGTTTAAAAAGTGATTCCTAATGGAGAGGCAACAGCCTGGGCTTAGCTGAGGGTTGAGAAAAATCTGCCTCCTCCATAAACTTAGGGATGTACCCATAATTATAGCAGAGTGATGACCAGTTAGCTCAGCAGAGATCTCCATTTGTGAGTGAACTGGTTTTCTTGATTTTCGTTGTTGTTGTTGTTGTTATTTGTTTTCGTGGATCTCAGGAGGGTTGAGCACATATTCCAAAGTGGGCAGTGAAGCAGAAGCAGAGGGGGATGCCGGGTTTGTCATGGAATCTAGTCTGGGACACGCTTCTCCAACTGCTGGCGAGGTTGAGCCTTGCCGATGACACCATCGTCAAGGGGGATGCCAGGTTACTGTACATCACTGCTCGTTGAACCTGCCAGTCTTCATCTCTATTTCAAAAGGTCCTACTCTGGTCATCCTGTGGCTCTGTTTAGAGGACTGTTTATCACTTTCCTGGTGCTAGAACAGGAAGGGCGTGAACACTATCATGTTCTCACTCCCCGGGAGAGAGAACACAGCCAGTGCTCAGGTATCCACGAGTGCTATTTGCCTGCAGCTCCCCAGACTTCTGGAAAGCTCCTTCTTGTACGAGTCCCTATCACATCCATTACAAGTACATCTTGGTGACATGTGGTTACAAACTCTGCAGTAACAAGCAGTAGAAAACCATGAAAATGACTCACGTAAGCTATGAAGAACTCCTTAAGAGTGATCATTTTAGGTTCAGGAGATCAGTTCTCAAACGGTAAATTTTATTTTTTTTCCAGTTTTACCGAGATGTAATTGACATACAGCACTATGTCCATTCAAGGTGTACAGCACAACTACTTGACTGACTGACACTGTGCGATGATCACCAGAGTAAGTTTAGTTGACGTCCATCGTCCCAAATAGGTACCAAAAAGAGAAAAAAGAAAAGTTTGCTTTCCTGGTGTTAAAGCCATTTTAATAAGGTTCTCTCTAGAATGGTAGGTTTTGATTTAACACCTTGATAAAGAAAGGCGAGTTCCAGAGTTGAGCCAGATTTCTTCTAAACTCTAATCGTAGGAGTTTGAGGAACAGTCGGCCCGGCATTATATGGAAGTCTTTCAAGGCTCATAAAATACCCTCTCCCCTGAGCCTTTGGCAGCCAGGCATCCAAGTGCATGAGACTTTGTAATGTTTTCACAGCAGAATCCTGCACGCTTTGAGTGATGTTGCCGTCTGCCGGAGTTCTCAGCGCTGAAGCTCTTCCATCCAGTTGCAACTAATTTCACTGATCAGTAGCTTTGGCTTCGCTTCACCCTCATAAATTTAATAATTCACTTGGCAGCTTCAATGCAGACAGATCTCAAAAAAAAAAAAAATGTGCAGGTTCCTAGGAAAGCCAGCAAAAAAAAAAAAAAAAAAGAAAAAAAGAAAAAAGACTCCCTGGTTCTTTTATTTGCTTTTTGATCCCAACATTTAATTTGGATGTGGGGATGATTCAGTAGTTCCGGGGTGTTCAGGGACCAGAGACTCTTTTCAATTCTTTAATTTTTATTCTTCTTTCTTTTGTTAAATGACTGCAGTCTGTGGAATCCATTTAAAAGCCAAGTATATCAACAGGTTGGTGAGTGTGGCCAGTCCTTGGATCATAGCGTTGGGCTAGTGAAGCGCAGAAACAGAACATCAACCTTAGGTCGGCCTTGGACGTGGCTGTGGGGACACCCAGCTGTGCTCACACAGACCTGGTATATATATTGTGTGTGTGTGTGTGTGTGTGGGTGGGTGGGTGTGCACACACGCTCACACACGCACAGCCCGATGGTCTGGATCCAGATCTTACTTCTGCTACTCACTAGCCAAGCAATCCTGAGCATGATATTTAAGCCTCTGTGTCTCATCTTTAATTTGCAGAAATTGAGAATTCCTCTCATTGTTTGTGAAGGTTTAACAAGTTAATACATGTAACATAGCTTTAAAAAGTGTCAGGCATAGGGACACCTGGGTGGCTCAGTGGTTGAGCATCTGCCTTCGGCTCAGGGTGTGATCTTAGGGTCCTGGGATTGAGTCCCACATCGGGCTCCCTGTGAGGAGCCTGCTTCTCCCTCTGCCTGTGCCTCTGCTTCTCTCTCTGTGTGTCTCTCATGAATAAATAAATAAAATCTTAAAAATAAAAAGTGTCAGGCACTGAGCCCGGGGGGTTTGGTTGGTCAAGCATTTGACTCTTGATTTGGGCTCAGATCATGATCTCAAGGTCCCAGGACTGAGATCCTCATCAGGCTCATGCTGGACTCAGAGCTGGCTTTAGGTTCTCTCCCTCTCCCTCTGCCCTTCACTTGCATTCTCTCTCTCTCTCTCTCTCTCTCTCTCTCTCTCTCCCCTCTGTAAAATAAAGCCTGAGTTGCTGGTGGTTAGTTCCCTGACTGATAACATGTAGCTTTACCCCTCCTTGAGTATGAATACATTTTGAGCTCCCAGGAGGTAGGGGGTGTGTCTCCTCCATTTCCAGCACCCAAAGCTGAAGGCATTTCCTGGCACATCATAGGCACCAAGGTAGCATTTGTCAAGTGAAAGAAAAGATGCTGGCGGGGTTTGCCTGAAGGGGACGTTGGTATCCCTTTCTTGGATGTGGGTCCAGGAGGGCAACTGCAGATTCCCTGGTGCCAGAGAGCTGCGGCATGTAATGTGGGAAATCCTGGCCCATGAATCCCCTTAGCAAATCTCAGGGACCTGAAGGCTTAAATGCAATCACTTCCAAGGCCTACTGGCGATGAGATGCACGTACAAAGGAGAGCATCCGCTTTGAGCTGCTGTCTTCTGACCTGTGGTGGAGCAATCCTCAGAAGCCTACCTCTGAGCAGGAGACACTAAACACTGTCCTGCTTATTATTATTATTATTATTTTTTGCTTTGTAGTGTCTCAGAGTCATTTTGCCTATCGCCACTTAAAGATGGATCTCACTTGGCAAACTGAGTCAGGGCAGCTTCGAGGATCTGTTAGCATAATCTCTTAATTGTGTTTAAGGAGGAAGCTTGGGTATTCGGGCACTGGACGGACAGCAGGCAGATGGCTGGAGTTGGAAGGCGTTTACAAGAGTTCCAGAAATAAATCACAGGTTAAAACGACGCAACAGGAGAAACTGCGTTCAGCCGTTGGCTCTTCTCTTCCTCTGCTCTGATTGCTGTCAGCTTCAGCAAAGCCCTTTAGTGCCCAGGGAAGCAAGCCCCCGTGTGCATGCAGCTTGTTCCTTCATGTGAGAGCCTTCCCTCAGACAACCACCTGGGAGATCCTCTCTTGCTAAGGTGTGATTGACTAGCAGTTGTCAGGCAGGGCAAATGCCAATCAGAAAGAAGAGGCTTAATTCTCCCTCTTGACAATAAGGGAAGAAACTCCATGCCCACCCCCCCCCCCCTTCCTTAGAGCATGTATTTTAGAAACCTTGTCATTGTTAGGTTCTTTCTCCAACCCTTTAAAATATTTAAAGCTTTTAAATATTTTAAGGTTTAAAGGTTTTTAAACCACCTTTTTAAAAGCCAACCCTCTTGCCAGGAATGTCTCTCTCAAGGACCTGGGAACCACCTCTTTTGAATGTAACCAATGAGGGGAGATAGCCTTCCAACTGGGAGATAGGAACTCCCACTTTCTGGGGATGGTAGGGACCTGACCTGGGTGAGTGCCTATTCCAAATTGCAAAACTACTACCGCCTCTCACACAGATAGGAGTTTATTTTTCCTTTGGACAAAGCCAGCTAGCCAACAGATGGTCCCAACCATTACCATGCACATTTGGGATTAACCGTGTGTGCTAAACACTGTTCTAAGTCCTGCTGAGGACTGGTTGTCTTGAACACACGTACGGAACGGAACGCATCTGCCTGGCTTTGTAGAGGGCTGAGATTTCTCTCCGTCTCTGCAGTCTCTTTGCAGACTACCCTGCAACCAGCATCACCTGGTTTAATGCTTATTCGATAATAGTTTTCTTTCTCTTTTACCTTGTGGAGAGGTTTCCTGGGCTAGGAGGAGATTGTGTTTTCGTATTTTATTTCCCCAACATAGTGGACGCTCTGTTCACAAGCATTTGTATTTTAACTCGGGCTAAACTTCAAAGATTAAAACATGAAATGCTTGCCATCGAATTTCAAGCACCAGTGAACTGAGATGGGGAGTTTATCGGGAAGAATGGGAAGAGGCAGGACAGAGCTGTACCTGAAGTTCTCCCCAAGCGCCCATCCCTTGGGGGTGGGGAGTGCTTTCTTGGGGGGGGGGGGACAACCACCCTGAAGCTTTTGACTTGTGTCTGGGAGACAATGTTAACTCCAAATGTTAAAGAGAGAAACTCACACTTATTCATGGAAATTTCTCTGGCCTACAAACCCGACACTGCTGCCCCTTCTAAATTCAAATATTTTTGGTAAGTAACAAAAGAAATACACACAATAGAGAACACATATTTCCTGAGCAGCTCAGATGTCCCTTTCACTGAGTCCCTTCTCAGCTTCCCCGGACCATCTCCTGAGTTTTAGTAACACTCAAAGAGCAGGGTGTGGTTTTCCTAGCGCCCGGTGATAACATCCACGGGGGTTCTGTGTCCTTGAGGACAGAGGCCATGTCTTCCTCATCGCAGTTCTGCACATTTCTGGGCACCTCAACAGGCCCGTAGCAGTTGTTCACTAGACATTTGCATGAACAACTAAATATATGGGGCCCTACAATGTACAAAACATTTAAAGACATAATGAAGAATACATAGATGATAAAAATAATGGCCAACGATCCCCGAGTTCTTATACCATTAATCTTGAAAAAGCCCAACTCCTGGCAGACAGGTGTCAAACAACTTTATCTCCCGCACTCTTTTGGGATGTTTCTCCAGCTACCCTAAGTCTTTCCTGGGTATGACCTGCTATGACAAAGTGCTGAATTGTAAGCAACATCTCCATTCTCAGGTTGAGAATCTAAACTTTGAACTTGCTTTTGCATCGAGGTCTCTCCTCCTCCCCAGCTTGGATCTGCCCAAAGAGGGTCACCTTCAGGCCGGGAAGAGGGTGGCTCTTACCTACTTGGGATCGTATTTGCAGGGCGCTGTGAGATGCCCTTGGGCTGCCTTTACTCTGGTCTTGCTGATCTAGCACAGGCAGCTCAGCTGCAGGTGTTCAGGTAAAAATCCTTTGCGGTCATCCTTGACACCTGTCTCCGTGACACCGTGACTCCCGCACCTGTTTTCTCCAGCTGCACCTGGGAGAGCCCAGGGTCTCCCACCGTGAGCCCTGGGCTACTGTGCACGGGCTCCCGCGGACCGTGTGCCGGGGCTGAAGCAGCGGCGGCAGGTGTCCGGGCGCCCCGCTCTGCAGCCCGCGGGCCCCTAGATGGCGCTGTGGGCCCGCGCAACGCGGCCTGGCGGCGGCCGGGACACCGAGACACCAGCCGGCACACGCGCCCCGGACCGACCGCCCGGCCGGCCCTGCTCGCCCCCTCCCCGCGCCCCGCCTTAAGGGGACGCGCTGTAGCCGCGGGGGAGCGGAGCGGAGGGGCTCTGAGGGGCTGCGCGCCCCCAGGGAGCCCCAACTGCGCTCTCGGGGCCTACATCACCCGGGGTTCAGGCCCGGGAGGCGGCGGGAGGCGGGGTGCGCCCCCTGGGGGGGCCCTGGTGGGAACACGGGGGTGAGCGGGGGCAGGGGTGCGCGGGCGGGGGGGCACGTGGTCGGGGAGCCCTGCAACCTCGCGCTCGCGGCCAGGGGTCCCTTCGGGGGCTGAGTGTGTGCAGCCGAGGGCGCTTCGCAGGAGGCGTCGGCGCTTGGGATGAGAGTTGGAAACGTTTCATCCAAATGCTTCGCGGTCTTGCCGCCCCAGCCCCTTGAGGCCCCGCCCCGAGGCCCCGCCCCCGGCGCCCACAGAAGCCCCGCCCCCTCGTCGCTCCGCCCCCGAGGCTCCGCCCCGGAGCGCCTTCCCCTGAGGCCCCGCCCCCTCGAGGCCCCGCCCCCGAAGCTCCTCCCCGGATGCCCCGCCCTCTCCGCCCGCCCGTCTAGGCCCCGCCCCCTCTAGGCCCCGCCCCCGAGATGCTCCGCCCCGCCCCCGGCGCGCCTACAGAGGCCCCGCCCCCTCGAGGCCCCGCCCCCGGAGCGCCTCCCCGGATGCCCCGCCCCTCTCCCCCGCCCGTCTAGGCCCCGCCCGTCTAGGCCCCGCCCCCGAGATGCTCCGCCCCCGGCGCGCCTACAGAGGCCCCGCCCCCGCGATGCTCCGCCCCTCTCCGCCCCGCCCCGCCCCGGCGCGCCTACAGAGGCCCCGCCCCTCGAGGCCCCGCCCCTCGAGGCCCCGCCCCTAGGCCCCGCCCCCTCTCCGCGCTGGGGGCCCGCCGTGAGGTCCCGGAGCAGCAGGTGGCGCGCTGGGCGGGGCCGCCCCGGGGCACGGTTCGGGGAGCAGGGCCTCGGCGGGGGCGGGCCCAGTCCCCAGGGCCTCGGTTGCGGTCCAGCCGGGGCTTCCTGCGGGCGCTGGGGGCTCCCCGTGTCCCCGGGGCGCTCGGGCCCGCGGTTGAGGGACCTTGGGGTTCACGGCCTGCGGTCGTGCTGTCGGGCTCCGACGTCCCTCGGTTATTGTCCTTCTCCCGTTTGAAGGACGCCGCGCTCCATCCGTCGGACCCCCGCGAGCTGCTGCGCGGCTCCGACCCCGGAGGGATGAGCCTGGATCGCCGGGACCCTCCGCTCCGGGGCCCGAGGCCTGCAAAGTGGGGAAACGACCCGAGGTCACAGCGAGGAGGTCGGGGGCACCAGGTGGGACCCTCGCACCCACACGCACTCCTGTCTACACCGCGTGCCCCGCTGCCTTTGCCCCCGGCGCTGGCTCGGTCCAGGCTACACCCGTTCAGGCCTCGTGCCCGGCCGGAGCCTCTCCTGCAGCCAGAGACGGTTTCATGCTGGATTGAAACAAATCTGAGCCAGCGTGACCGGCCTGTTGAGGACACTGGATCAACGGGCAGGGAATGAGAAAGTGGTGGCCTCATTTTCAGGAGTTTCCCATGAAGGAGTGGACTTGACCCACACCAGAGACGAGCCCCAACTGTGCCTCTCCCGACAGCCAGCTGTCGTTTACACACACACGCACGTGCACACACACGCATCCCCTCCGTCCGGATGCAAGCAAGCATCTCAGCAGCTCATCCCCGACCTCTTCACCATCTCTCGGTGTTTCAGAGTCGGAGTTCCAACAAATGAGACGGCCCGTAAGGTCTCGAACACCCGAGGCCTTCGGTGTATCCGTCATTATTTCCCACATCCACAAGGACTTGTTAACCTTATTCTACGTCCCCCAGGTAGTGGGGATGCGGTGATACCAGGCAAACACACTGCCCTCCTGGAGTTTGTGTTCTAGTGAGGAACGCAGAAAACAGTTAATAGATGTTACATCAGAAAGTTACAATAAAGACAACGGTGGGAAAAGAGGGACGGTGAGGACACGTGAGGTTATGGGAGTTCGGTGTCGTCTTCGTTGAGGTGTTTCTACTCAGCTCACATTTACACAGAGACTCCAGTGAATTGGGAGAATCATAAATAAATATTAGTTGTCATCCCTCCTTTGTACTTGTCAGGAGCATCTGGCGTAAAACCTTCTCTCTCCTGATGGTGACCTTTCTTTCCAGCCGCTTGTTAAGTCCAATGCAATGTTTTCTCTACCACCGAATCTCTGTAATCTTTGTTCTAGACACCTGCAAATGGGCTAATACCTCGGGAGCCTGCCTCCCAGAGCATTTGAGGTCAACTGAGAAGATGTACGTGAGATGGTTTTGAAATCTTGAGAGTAGGGTAGACGTCCTAAGGGAGACCTATCTTTTGTGAGTCTACCTTTCCAGTTGACCCGTAGGCCATTTGCGACTGAATATGCTCGCCAAATTCCTACTTTAGCAGTTTAGGGTCTAGATTTTGGCGAGTCGAGTTCATCTCACGTGTTTGTCTCGATGATTGGCAGTGACTTCCTAGAGCACTGCTACGCTCTGGGCTTCTCCCACCACGGAGCCCATCATCCTGAACGCTGGAATATACTTAACTTGTCTACCACTCTTCATCTTCCACAGACTGTTTAGACTGTGATGGAGGGAAAAACGTTTTGATGGGTGTATTTTATCTGCCATTGCCAAGCAAGAGAAACCCGGTAGCTGTCAGCCAGATATTTGCCAAATCTCATTTAGATAATAGTAACCTGTCTGGAGGTGATGGAGATTATTGTCTCCGTCTTCCCATGTCTAGCCTCGCTGACGCAGTGCATCCCAAATCAGTCCTCTGTTCTGCTGCAGATTTTCCTGACATCTCAGCATCTCCTTGGTAGACTTTTTGCTTCCTCCTGGCAAGCTGACCAACAATTGCCAGATGCCGCCTCTTGGCTTCCTCCAATTTGCTCTTCAAAAATGTGACCCAGGCCCTTCCTCGTGTGGTCTTCTGATCTCCGTATTTTGTGTGCTCTTCCGAGTCATGGGTCCCAGACCCAGAAAATTTCGGAAAGAAGTTAAGCCTGTATAGAAATTTTGAGTCTCGCTGACTAGAGTAAAAATATACACATCAGGTAGTTAGAAATTTAGAAATTGATTTGGATTATAGCTAAAATATCAAAAGTCTCTTTATGCCAGACAAAATACTTGCGGACCTTAAATCAGAAGATCATAGGATAATGAGAATTTTAACCACAGGGCAAGTGATGGCCTTTTAATTCGGCCATGAAGTTCAGCTTTCCGGGACATGTTTAAGAGAGCCAGGGGAAGGTCTTCCCTTCGAAGCAAATTTAAGAAGGAAACTAATTTGTGCCTGTGCATATTTTACCCAAATTTATGGATTTGGGATTTAAAATATTAAACAGAGAGAGTAAGCTTAATTGCATAAAGAAGAGGAGGCAGGTGACTTTGTGGGGAGAGCCTCGTGGCATCTGAATAGTGCCGGCGGTTGAAGATCATCAAAGTCAAGGGGAAGTAGGACCCTCAGGGACCAGCCTGCACAGAGCAGAGCTTTCACCTCAGGTTATTTGTGTTAACAGGTTAACTTTATCATCCCTTGACATTTCAACACCTTTCCCCGGAGTTACTGATCTTTATGTAGTGACTTACCTTTACACTATATTTGATCTAAAAAGCTCCCTGAAGCCTCGACTTGAAGTCAGGAAACACTGGAAATGTTTCCCCGTTTCAGTGTGCCACATTCAGGGTAATTTATTCAGGTCTGCCTTTCAAATCACAAATCTGCTCTGTGGAATTGTCTGAATTACCCTTTGACTATTTTATTACTTTCCTAATTTTATAGTGGTTTTCCCTTTCCAGAAGCTCTCTTGGTTCTTCTTAAAGTTTACTTGTTCTTTTTCCATAACATTCTGCCTCTTTGGGGGTTTGGTCCTTTCCTCTCCCTTTGGGCGTGTTATCAGTATTCCTTTGGGTGAGAAATCTCTCCCAGGTTCCATTGGCTGGTCAGCTGTCTTTTTTGGCCAGTTTCTTGTAGTGCTTTGTATTTCTGTGTGTGAGCTCGTCTTCAGTGGGAGATATCTTTTTCACAGTTTCCTTGGACAGGAATTTCAATGCTGACCAGTTTTTACACTAGCTTTTCCCTTAGGTTCATACCAAGCGCGTAGTTAGAATGGGGTGGGCTAGGGGTTCTGCGTACTTCATAATTACTCTGTTCACCCGCAGCTCAGAAGGAGCGTCTGCTTTCAAATCGAGCCTTGGGGAAAGTGGGCAGAATCTCTTTAAGTTTCTGTTCTAGCTGAGACAGCCTTCCCATCTTCACCTTCTATTTTTTTTTTTTTTAATTTCAGGAAGCACAGGGCTAACTTTCCACCAAGTATGGCCTCAAAAACAGTTGAAGACTGAGTGCTAACACCCGGCCCCTCATGTATATGAGGCACCTCCAGATTTCTGCAACTTCAGTTCATATTCTCTGCTGTTCCTGTTTTCTGCCAAAGAGTCCCATTTCTTGCTTTTGAATTTGACATGGGTTTTAAAGATTTATTTTTAAAACTGCCAACAATATTTCTAAATGTTTGAACCAGGGAAGTGAGTGTCTACTCAACCTACCTACCTTCCTCAGTGGCAGCTTCTGTACAAAATTCTTCACGTGATTGTAATGAAAACCTTGATGCCAGGTGGTTTACCAGTCACAAAACTGGGACCTGGAAACGGGAATGGTGACTCACTGGTCATAAGTCAGGCTGGCTCTTAATGTCCCCTAATGACGTGGGATGCGTTTTTGGAAGAAGTGGTGCTCACAGACATACACTCAAAGTGAAAGCGAGGTACTCGTTGAATGGAATTAGGATATCATGATTTCAATTTCTGGAGACAGATATTCCCAGTTGCATATGCCTGTTCTAACACAAATTCTCTTGTGCTTCTCTACAAAATGGGGTTGAAGACCTCAGTATTCATGAGTAGTCCAGACAGTGCCAGTTGTGGTTCTTTATCCGAATGTTCTGGGGGCTCACTCTGTTCGTCTTTAATAATCGCATTCCGCAGACCTCCAGGTGACTGGGATGCCCCTCTTACGTGGCTTGGAAGATGAGGTCTGAATTGGAAGCTTGTGATATCCGGGGAACATCTGCAAATCTGAATAATTAATCACTGAAAAGTAGTGAAGGGATTATAGAAACTTAACAGACCAGTGTGGGGATGGTATTTTAAGAAAGCAGAGTTTTAAGACTACAGATCAATAGTTACAAGGGCAGGTGTTACAGAGTAAGGTGGGATTTGCAATTGAGATGCTTCTCTCCTGAGCAGTCTTTTGTGTTGTCCTTCAAGGTACGTTTCAAAAGGGAAACTTTATTGACTTAATGATCGATACTAGGTAATAGTTCTTTGAATATACTTGGATTGGTTGGCTAGTTGAGAAAAAAAATTAGTTTTCTGTAACATTCAAAAAGAAAATCGTGAAGAGCATGTCCTGAAATCCTGATTTCATGTTTTAAATGAAATTTAAATGTTTTGCTTTAAATGCTTAATTTTTTTGCTAATTTAAATGTTTTGCTTTAAAAAAAATAAATGTTTTGCTTTAAAAAAAAAAGGCCCAAACTATATTTAAATATTTGGGTATTTTCCTCCAGCTGGGTTTTAATCTGTCTATAGTCACTGTGGATTTCCAAGCCCAGTCTCGGGGTAGAGAGGCAGCAACAGAAACAGGTGAGACTGGGGCCTTCTGTTGAAGGAATCTTTTCTAGCATCATGTTCTTTCCTAGTTCATAGGCAGTGCTAGGGAAGCAAAGTATTTGAGGTCAAAAGGCATTTTGCCGGAAGAAAAAAAAAAAGCCATTTTGTGAGGCTGGTAGGGATGATTTCCCCAAAAGTTTCCTTAAATATGGCAAAGGTAGGTGATAGAGGGCATGTTTTTAAAACGAGAGAGATTTCCTCATATGGGGAAATTCCTCCAGAAAGTTGGCTGAAGTGATCACTTATTATCAGGTGGTCACCCTCACTGAGTTGATTGATGAGAACCCCAAGCAATTAATTTTCAAAGACTAAGAATATGAAGTACTAACATTCCCTAAGTGTTGTCCGTGAACGATCCTTCCCTTTGCTGCATTCTCACATCCCTCCCTTCCCGAAACACTTCCTCTCTGAGCTGTTCGGTGGGTGTCAAGTCCAGAAACCCCTTGTGGAAAAGTATTAAGTGATTGTAAATATTGAAATAATGAACACATTAACGCAGGCGTGAAGAAAATGGCTCTTCTGGAAAATAGTGGAGATCCACATTTGTTAAATGAAGTCGAAAATAAAAACATTAGGATGTATGTCAGCACATTTGCATCAATTAATTTCCAGTTTCGCAAGCTGTGCATAAAGCAGTTGGTATTTATTTATTTTTAAAAGAACCTTTCCTGCACTTTAGTGTTCTGTGTGCTAGCACTTGGTCTTCTCTTCGTAGTCGCAATAACGTAGTTATGAAAGATGTGGCGAATATCAGAGAGGGGGTGATAAGACAAGCTTAATTTATATTAATTGATAGGAATTCCTTGTAGGTATTTTATTGGCTGTCTACTGAGTCCGATGCTTTGGGGCATAAGAATGAGATAGAAGATGTAGCTCTTGTTCAAAGGTGCTGTAATTTCGTTATGATTATACAATTCAGTGTCGGCAAACATCGAGCATCACTGAGAACGAGGCAGCTGGCCCTGACTGAGTCTTTGATTGGAGTCACCGTGGGCAGCTCCATGCATCCGTGTGCGTGGTGTCTGCGTCCCCTCCAAGGGGAAGGGAGAGCTGTCCTTTTTAGGGCCAGATCTTCTCTTTCTCCCCTGCTTGAGGCAAGAGAGCCCTTAGAGTCTTGAAGAAGGTTGGGGAGGCAGAGGGAAGGAGGAGGCAGGCAGGATGAGGAGGAGGTTGTGGAAGGCAGTTTCTGCAGGTGCTCTGAATTAATCAAGGCTTAATGTGAGGAACGAGAAGAAACATTAAATGTTGTTTCATTATCTTAAAGCGAATGTGCAATAGTCATTTATGGGCAAAGCGCTGTGACCAGAGGCCCCACAGGTCTTCCTTCCATCCAGACCCATTGGTTTCCCACAGACGCTGTATTTGGTCTCTGTTGTTGCTTTAAACTTAAGAGTTTTCTTCAAAATTTCTTCTGCGCCTCTTAAATCTGCTAAAGAATAGTGTTTTTTGTTTTGTTTTTTTTTGTTTTTTTTTTTAGGGCAATAAGTTTTGGCCCAATTCAGAACAAATGGTCATAAATTTGAGGTCTGAATTTATGGTGGTTATATTTCTAATTTATGTGGCTTTTTGCCGACGATTTGTCATTTGACAAAGATGCTTTGAGCTCCTCACAGGTGTGCAACATGAAGGCGTTAGGCACGTGATGGAGACAGATGAGGGTAAAGAGACACGGGGGCGGGGGCGTACGTCGCAAGTTAAGGAGTAGAGAGTGGGAAGAGAAGGAGTAAATGAAGATCAGAAAAACAGTCGAGGTGGCGATAGTGTGATGGGCGTGAAGCAGTGGGGCGATGGGTCGGGAGGGAGAGGTGAGGGCACAGAGGCGCCCCTTTAGGGAGAGGACGTGGGGGGGCTCTGACACCAGAACAGGGAGGGCTGCGAGGGACGTCCAAGCAGGGGGAGCTGCAAGAGCCACAGTGAGCTTGGTCCGTTGGGGGCCTGTGCGAAGGCCCGTGTGGTTGTGGGACCGCGACCCAGTAGGGGGGCAGAGGGGGCACCTGTGGGCAGGCAGCAGGGTCCAGGTCAGGAGGCATCTGTCCATTATGGGGAAAACGTGGGTTTTCACTCAGGGGCACGAGTGGAAAGCAAAAGGGCATTTGTAGCCTAAAATCACTGCTCTGGCTACCACGTGGAGAGCTGGACGCAAGGGTGCCCTGGCCCAGGGCAAGGTGCTGCCTGTGTGGGTCCCGGGGGGGAGGCACAGAGCAGAGACTGTGGGTGCCATGCCGAAGGCCATCCGGTCAGGGAGGAGCCAGGGGACGCCTTCTGAGTTCAGCCCTTCCCCTGATCCCCAAGGGTAGGACATGCAGGTGCAAGGAGTCCCCCGAGGTCTGAGATGGGCGTGAGGGCAGGTTCGCGTGAGCAGGAAGGCAGCAGCGCTGAGGTCACTGGCCCGGCCGATGCGGGGCCCAGGTGTGTGGAGCCCACCCCTTCCCTGCTGACCCCGGGAACCCCAGGGCTTTGTGGAGAGCGGTGTCCCCCTGGGAGGACGCACACACCAACACGGAGCCCAGCAGGGGTCCTGCCGCCGATTTGGTGGGTGAGTGGTGAGGGGATGGTCATGTCCCACTTTGTCCCAACATGAGTGAGGTAGTCATGTACCCCCCAGGGGCTGGCAGCACGTTCTGGGGTCCAGAGAGCTTGTCCGCCCCCCAAGCGAGGGTCTGTCCTCAGGAGGACTGCACTCACTCGAGGTCACAGGGCAGGTGCATGTGAAGAGCAAGTGACACTAGCTACCTGGCATCCTGCAGCCCCAGACCTGCGGGGTTTGGACTGAGTGCTTTATTTTGCAGCCGTGGACACGTACACCCCATTGGTATAATGTCCCGCTGACGAGCTGGGTTGGGAGAAGGAAGATGGGCTGACCCGTTGCCCTCGGGCCATTTTGATGCTTAAAGAAATATTGATCCTGGCACTTCCAAGTGCCAGCTGCCGGCGGCCGTGGGGCACAGGTACTAGCTCATTGGACAGTTTTAGTGGATTGTCCTGGGGAAAAAAAAAATATAGTATATAAAGCGCTCGAGGTCCAGCACATTTTAAAAATTGTTGGATTTAGATTTGGTGGCGGAAAGCCCGTGAGTAGGAATAATTTCCCTAATTGCTCTGCTTACCTGAAAGCAAATCTGTTCATTACTGCTCAGCTTTCACCGTTGTCCAAATTATTTCTTCCCTTTGAATCTCTCCGTCTTCTAGCCTAGAAAGCGAGGGGACATAGCACCACTGCCGTGGGTTGCCGTCGGGGATAAATATGCTGATCCACCCGCAGGGACTGGGTGTCTGACCCGCAGCGGGCCCTGGGTCTGCACGGATTTCCCAGCAGACCAGGGGCCGTGGGTTCACCCTGGGGTCTCGGCAGCGCCCACTCCAGTCCTTGGTGGGAATACGTCAAATACCGACACTATTAACCTTGGTTTGTGTTCCACATGGGGTTTTTCCATGTGCAACTGTTAGGTTTTGAGCAGGGGTGTGAATTAGCCGCAAAGGAGGGCTACGTTCCCAGGGGGCGGTGATCCAGGTAGATTCTCGGAGCCGGAGGAAGCATGGGGGTCACTAGGCCGGGCTTGGACTTCTGTACCCCGCAGTTCTTGCTTTGTTCTTGTGCTGCTTGTTAGCGCTGTGTCCTTGGCAGGGGGCAGCACTTGTCGATTTTGGAATTTACGACTCTGTCAAGCCAGTGTTTTGTTTTTTTTGTTTCTGTTTTGACCATCGCCCGGCTCCTGCGGCGTAGGGAAGAAAGAAATGGCCTTCGCTTCTCCTCTATCTTTTATTATAATCGCAGGGTGGCATCGAGGCCTGGCTTCAGGAGGAGGAGCCCCGGTAGCCAGGACCATGACTTCTCTTTCTGAAACGTAGTGCACCTGGTCACGGCCTCTGTGGCTGCTGATGAACGGCTCTGGTCTCTCCCTGGGGAGCGTGGCTGGGAGTGACTGCACGTGTGGCCTCTCTCAAGGAATATGCATGTTAGGTTGAAGAATTTGAAAGCCAAAAGCATTAATATTGGGATTTTTTTAGCCCTCTGTTGAGACAAGTAAATATTGGGCAGCCCGGGTGGCTCAGCGGTTTAGCGCCACCTTCAGCCCAGGGCCTGATCCTGGGGCCCCGGGATCGAGTCTGTGTCGGGCTCCCTGCATGGAGCCTGCTTCTCCCTCTGCCTGTGTCTCTGCCTCTCTCTCTCTCTCTCTCTCTCTCTCTCTGTCTTTCATGAATAAATAGCATGAACACACGCAGGGGATGTGATGGCAGGAAGGTGTGCAGTCTCCCAAGCAGGCCTGTGACAAGGACGTGCCGGCCCCTGGCTGCCCAGGACTGCTTCTCAGGGGCCTGTTCCAGCTGGGGCTGCGGGGAGCGTGGGGGGGTCACTGCCCGGAGGACAGAGGGAGGGCAGAGGGAGCACCGGTGCTGGGATGCGGCTTTGAATCCTGTGTGCTTACCAGCTGACCTCCCGCTAGCCTGCGGCCGTCGGGAGGAACCGGATGGTGTCTTCCTCTTACCGGGTAACTCAGGGGCACAAAACAGAGCTGACCCTCTTGCGGTACCTTTTCTTCCGCGTCTCTCTGTTGTTCCTCGCCTCTTACTGGCTTCCCTTTCTCATTAACCTTTGACTGGCTTCTGAACGCTACAGCCGACTGGGTCTTGCTCCCCGGCAGCTGTGCGTCTCTATTTTTACTCCTTCCCCGGGTCATCTGTGTCATCTGAGTCCCCGTGTGACCGTGTCTCTATCTACCTGCTGCCCCTAAGCTTGTGACCCCAGGTCGCAAGCTAACTGGTCGTCTTCTTTCTGCTTTTGCCCCCTTAGCCCCTTCACTACAAAGTTACCTCTTTTGTTCACCTGATTTTCTTATGCTTGGAATCCATTCGGAGGGTTTGGGCAGATGACGGAGGCACCTTAGCACCTCACGCCCATTGGGTTCAGGGTCCTAGAGATGCTTCGTACTCCACCTGTTATCCCTCCCCTGCCGGCCCCCGGCCACCCCGACAGTGGATCCACGAGTGTGGCTTCCGCGCGGTGTCACGGCGTGGCACTCACAGGGAACTTAGCCTTTCCAGATGGGCTGCTTTCCCTTGGGGATGGGCATTCAAGATTCCCCGGTTCTTCCTCATGCCCCCAAATCATCTGTTAAAATGATAAATCTGGTCATGTCTCTTCCCTCCACCCCCCCCCCCACTGACTTAAATACCACCCTGATGGGTTGGAGCACTTGACGTGGACATCCAGCTTCCCTGTGCTGGGCTGCCCCTGCCCGTGCACCTGAAGCCACCTCCTTTCTCCCTCTGGCTCCTTTGCTGTGTTCCCTGCCCTCTGTCTTTTGCTCACAGGGGTCCTGTTCCTGCCTTCCTGCTGGGGGATGCCTATTGCTCCTGTTTCTTGCACCGAGAGAAGGGTTACTGACTTCTCCTTTCAGGTCCCCCCTCAAACATCATCCCAAGAGGCCTCCTCCAGTCCCCTGCGGACGGCCCCGAAGGTGCTTCCCGTCACAGCGCTGCCACAGCCTGGTGTCCTCCACCTGCCCTCCCCAGGACTGTGTGAAGGGGATCCTCACACCACCCTGGTGAGTTGGTTGACAGACAGCAAATGATCCAGGTAAGGACCCAGACCCACAGTCCCCCATTCAAAACTTGTAGGGGTAGACATACTTCCAAATTTAGCTTTTTTTCCAGAAAGTATTCCAATTCCGCATTTTAGAGGGCGGTACGACGCCCCTACCGGGTATCATTCCACTTCTCCACAATTGGGAGAGAGATTCTGGAGTTACTAATGCCAGCGGAAATGGTTTCAGAGGCCCACAGGACTACACTGCTATGGTGGGAGGTTTTACACCCGAAAATCAGCTCCTCCATTGTTAGCAAAACCATCCCGAGACACCAGTGGATAGATGGCTCACGGGAATGTGGTTCCTTTTTTTTTTTTTTTTTTCTAGTCACAGAGGAAGAGTCTATTAGGTAGCTCCGTTCACACAGAAGCCCCCTCACTGATTTGAATTATGGATTTTTTTTTAAATTTTTTTAAAAAATTTTTTTTGAATTACGGATTTTTGATGATTTTGATCTTATCTGTTTTAACATATATATAACCTATATATATATATATGTTTTTTACCATTAGGAAACTCTGACGGTCAAGGTAGTGAGGATAGATTTTCTTTCCATGTTCGCCCCAACGACTCCCCACCCCTCCAGGAAAGAATCTGTGTGAGGAGCCAACTCCTTACCTAAGACTTCCCATCGTGAAGGTTTTCCAAGGGTGATAGATGACAGTAAACTTGCGGTTGTGTCAATAGCAAGAAGCATCCATTTCAATTAGTAATTCCCCGCCGCGCGTCTTTTTCTAAAGGAGTAAATCATCGATTTAAAATTGTGTTTGGGGATCCCTGGGTGGCACAGCGGTTTAGCGCCTGCCTTTGGCCCAGGGCGTGATCCTGGAGACCCGGGATCGAATCCCACGTCGGGCTCCCGGTGCATGGAGCCTGCTTCTCCCTCTGCCTGTGTCTCTGCCTCTCTCTCTCTCTCTCTCTCTCTCTCTGTGACTATCATAAATAAATAAAAATTAAAAATAAAATAAAATTGTGTTTGAAGAAGAATTATGCTTCAATCCTTAATCAGTAAAAAATTAATGAAATAGATTGCTACAAAAGAACCCAATTTTGCCTGATGGACTTATGTGCGTTTAATGAACAGAGGTAATAACTTGTCATTTGGGGCTGACGTCAATGAGGCATATAGTTTATAAAACATTGCTACTGACTGTAAAAAATCACATTATGACATTAACGTAACACGTTTATTTCAGCACCTCTTGGCTTGAACGCAGAATTAATTTGGTTAGCCGTCTTTTCAACAAGGAAAAGCTTTATGCTGATGCTACCGTGGGAGTCCTTAACTTCCCTGTAGTTGTTCTAGAATCGTTTTATATTCACGTGCAGAGACTGCCCCTTCATCCAAGTAACGGAGGATAGGTTCGTATAGACCGACCAAGGAGATGAGCGTAGTGATGTCTCAGGAGGGCTTCCCTTCCGGGGGTTGTATTTCGCACGTGGTACCCTGTAGAACAAACGTGTACTGGCAGCATGGGAGCAGAGCTGTGGGATCCCAGAGGGGAGGCAGGCCCTCCCCATTGTAACCCCTCACTTACGCCACCATGGACTTCTCCACCTCAGCCCATAGGAAACCTTGATCATATTACTAAGTATTAGGATAAATGGTTTGCAACTACTCCACGCTACCTTTCTCAGACCTATCTAAGTTTTTTCTGCGCTAAAGAACATACCCGTGCACAGTGATCGTCCACTCTTCCAAGAGCCCCATGCGCTTTGTACAGGTCAACATGGGAATAAGATGCCCCCTGATTTTGCCTCTCTGCTCTCAGGGTTTCATGTTGCTAAATTAAGAGATGAATAAGGCGATGCGTTAGAAATTATTGGAAATTATTCAAATTCCTTTCTTATTAAAATCTTTACTGGTTCACTTTGTACATGGAGGTATTGTAAAGGGGTTGGACAAAAAATTTTTCTTTTTTTCCTTGAAGGCCAGAATCCTTTCCCGGATATTAAGATGGAAGGTACCTGGGTAGACAGGGAAAGGGTGCTCTGTGTCCCTTGGTAAATAGCAGGTGTCAAAATAGTGGTTTTTAAGGAGGGGAGGATTTTTTTTTTTAATTTTTTATTTATGATAGTCACAGAGAGAGAGAGAGAGAGGCAGAGACACAGACAGAGGGAGAAGCAGGCTCCATGCACCGGGAGCCCGACGTGGGATTCGATCCTGGGTCTCCAGGATCGCGCCCTGGGCCAAAGGCAGGCGCCAAACCACTGCGCCACCCAGGGATCCCAGGAGGGGAGGATTTATTAAAATGCAGACTACCAGGCAGGGATGCAAGACAGGGTGGGCGGGGGGCGAGGGAGTGAAGAAAGTGAGGGCAGGTGACTGTCTCCTACAAAGAGGCCACGCCTACGCTCCTTAGTACTTTAATGATGGAGTTATCGTGTGCTCGCTGATATCCTCCTTTCTTCTTACCTGCTTACTTCAACAACTGTGTCATTTCATTGAATCTGGCCATCTGGTCTTGGGTTTTGCAGGAGTTGTACTTTTTTTTCCAGAAAAGTCTCTTGGTCTTCCAGCTTCGATCCCAGTAGTTCTTGTGTTTACCTAAATTATATGCAGAGAAAGAAAATCTACTTAGTTATAATGAAATAAGCTAAATCTGCTTAAGGCCAGGATAGAATGCTTTATGAAAAAAAAAAAAAAAGAAGAAAACGTTGTAACTACTCTTTGGGATGAGGGGATGCGGAGAAACCTGTCAATTATGTATTAAGTTGGAATCTCATAACCGCGGTGCACAAGCAACATCAAAGGTGTGAACTAAAATAATTTCTTATTAACATTTAAGTACGATTTTTAAAAAATCTAATCCTGTCTCAGTCAGAGGGAGAAACCAAAGGGGTTTAATCAGCCCCTCGTCCTTGAAGGTCAGACCCCTAACAGAGCCCTTAATTAGCATGTGGAACATCTTAGGGCTGAAACATCTCTTGCCAATGATTTCTTTTTCGGCCGGTTCACTCCTGTGGATGATAGAGAGCATCGAGGAATTGATGGCTAAAACTTAATTCATATTTGTTTCCCATAATATGTATTTTCCATGCTCACAGCTTCTCTGCTGGCTTAATTGTGTCCTGGGGGAATGGGTGAGAGAGGATCGAGTAGTTTCGGGAAGAGTAAGGAAATTTCAGCTTTCACGGGGGACCTGGATAAACAATGTAATTTATAGGCATTTCATGGGGTTTTTGGCTCATGAACTGTGGCAAGCACACTGCGGATATCAATATAATAAATCTGTTTTAGGGCCGTTCGGCGTCTTGTTAAAACTCCGCGTGACGCCGTGGCATCGGTCCCCGTCTTCAGGGTTTGTCTGGGTGTTGCAGGTGGGCTTCTAGCTCTCAGTGGTAGTTGGAGGGTTCCGAAGCCTGTGTAGCCTCCACACTTCACGAACCCCGTCCCAAGGCCTTTATATTAGTGTCTTTATATTAAATCGTGTCTTTATATTAAAGCACTTTCTGTCAAAACCACAGTTTGGTGAACGGTTGCTCCGTGGGGACTGGGATAGAAGTGGGATGTGATCTCTTATGTCAGCACATGGTAGGGAACTTATCGCGTTGGTCATGAACGAGCATTCATTATTCACGGACATTTGGGGAAAGAAGGTCCTTCCTGGGCTCACCGATCACTACCTGTTTGATATTAGGCAAGCCAGGTGACTTCCCTGACATCCTTTTATAACAAATTGTGTGAAATAAATGCATTGGCTCAAGTGTCCTCTGGGTTCTTTTATAGCAAATATTCAAGGGAATGTTGGCGTTTCTAATTTTTAGATTTTTTTTTTTTTTTTTTTTTTTTTTTTTGCATCTTCTTGATACAGCTCACTTTTCAGGTTGGACCTGGGAGCAGTTATTTGAGGTTGTAATTTGATTTGATTTAATTCAATTCGAACCAGCAAACGTCCCCGAGGAGCGTACTTTCTGGCAAGCACAATACTTAAATGTCCATATGGGTTGAGATGATGGGGGACCATCTCATCCAGGAGGAGAGGACGAGAGGAGCTGAGTGGGCCTCTGGGGAGCCGGGCACCCGGGGCGGAGGGAGGTGCAGAGCTGAGCTGGGGGGGGAGTCCTCAGGCCAGGACAGCCGTCGCTGCTCTGGGCGTCCCAGGGACCTGGGTGTGGTCAGGGGACATGCCTCAGTAAGGCCTTCTGGGTCCATCTGAACAGTGCCAGTCCCGAGTCCTCACCAAGGGAGAGGCCCCAGAGTATCATCAAATCCAGGGAAGCCCACTCAGGAGCACACGTGTGCTCCTCTAGGACTTTCAGGTGGGCATGCCAGGTTTTCAGGGGGGCCTCCCTGTGCTGGGGGACTAAGTTGAAGCCCAGCACCATGCACCCCGGAGAGGGGCCCCAGCTGCAGCAGGTGGAGGGCTTGCTCGGGGCCAGGAGCTCTGCAGAGGCAGGCCTGGCCGGTGGGGACCGGTTCTTCGGGGCATCTTCACAGGCTTCACCCCTGGGATTCCGCTCTGGCCCTGTGTTCACGTGAGGGCTGGTCATGGCCTCTGATTTGGCTCCTTGCAAACCCTCTTACGACAATGAGATGATTTAAAGAAATAAGATTGTCAAGTATTTTTGGCGTTGCCTCCTTGCGTCCCTTGAAGCGAGTCCTGTTGGAAAACGATGTTCTCTGTCACTGCCGTCGGGTGCCTCGGTGCGCTGGCTCGTGGGCGGCTTACCGTAGAGGAAGCCGGGGACCTCGCGTCTGCCTTTGGGCCCAACACACGGGACCCTGGCTCGCTCGGAGTGAGCTGTCCCCCTGCGCCCAGGCAGTTCCTCCTCTCGCCCTGAGAACATGTTCAGCGGAGGCTATTTGAGGACACCCTTATTTTCTATTATTCCTGGTGCCTACAGCAGTTAATCACCAGGAGGGGGGAAAAAGTGGGTTTTGCAGGATCCCAGTAACTGATGCACTTGGGAATGTCGTGAGTAGAAGCTTCACACCGCGTTCGCCCCAGGCTTAGAGAGGGATATGCCAGAAAATTCCCCCTCTCCATCTAGATGGGAAGGGGGGTGGCATTATCGATTGAGGGCCACCGTTCCTTCCACAGGGAGGACACTGGGGACCATTCAGGCCTTGGACAAGCGCCTTGGACAAGCAAATCTCAGTTGGGTCTGAAGAGCAGCTGAGGATCTCAGAAGCTTCCTTCGAGAAGACAATGGTTGCCCTGCCCTGGGGGAGATGGGGCTACATGGCTTTTAACTTTCCCGCCAAAGAACATCATCTAAATGTGCAAGAAAACTGGTGCAGTTAACTCTCCCCAGCCCTGGAGTCCCCTCTCAACTGGCCACTCAGGGCAACCCGCAGGTCTGCAACTGGATGCTCTCAGGGGTGTCCTCGTTTATCCCCGTGTTGCATCTCCGAAGCACCTGGGACAGAAAGGTAAGGAAAATGGCAATTCAAGCAAGATGATGATGCAAAGTGTGTACCAGTGCAGGACGATGTGTTTCCGAATACGCTAACTTCCCCGTCTCGGGCTTCCTGACCGTGTGCTACGTGGCAGGGTGTTGTGTGGGCGCAGGTGGTGTCTACAGCCAGGAAGGCCTGACGGCTGCCCGTGGGTCTCTCCCGCCTCCCCGCAGCGTGCTGAGTGGCACAGGGTGGCCGCTCACCTCTCGGGATCAAGATCCAGAGAGTGTCTTTGAGGCCCAGTGCTTGCACCTGCCAGCAGTGGGAGTTTGGGCAGGTCATTCTCCTGGAGCCCCTGCAGGATGGAAGGGAAAGGCTGGGAGATGCTGCGGGGGAGGGGCCTGGCTCAGTGCCTGGGACACAGCTAGCGCTTTAGTACTCGGAGCGACTATTTTTTTTAATATATATTTTTTATTTATTTATGATAGACATAGAGAGAGAGAGAGAGAGAGAGAGAGAGGCAGAGACACAGGAGGAGGGAGAAGCAGGCTTCATGCCAGGAGCCCGATGTGGGACTCGATCCTGAGTCCCCAGGATCGCGCCCTGGGCCAAAGGCAGGAGTCAAACCGCTGAGCCACCCAGGGATCCCCTCGGAGCGACTATTATTGTAATAAGTATTCCATTCTCCTTTTCTCCGGATGGATGACACACCGCCTCCAGCAGTCTCTCTGGAGGAAGCAGGAATCGCATGACGGAGTGCCGCTGATTCAGATTAGTGGGAAATGGGGCTTCATTTGGAAGTAGGGTTGTTGCAGATGTAATTAGTGAAGATGGGGTTTTACTAGAGGAGGCCTCTAATCCGATATGACTGACGTCTTTATAAAAAGGGGAGATTTGGCCTAGACACGCACACACAGAGTTATTTGTTACAGGGCATTAGCAAACTCATAAAGGTGGCCGTATCTTTGCTTTATCACTGCCTTTCTTCTGCAAGAGATTTGAGATCATTTAAATAACAGCTTTAGCCATTAGTTAAAAGACACTTATTTAGTGCCAGGATTGCTGTACTAAAAGAGTCCCCGCTATTTATATAAATAGAGCCTCCTGTCTACGATGGGGCAGGTGTTAGCCGTCCCCCGTTTGTCCGCATGAGTCCTACGACTGGGGAGGTTTACATAGCCTCTGTGAGGCTCCGCAGCTGGCCCACTGTATACTTCGGTGAAAATCTTTATTTTATTTTATTTTATTTTATTTTATTTTATTTTATTTATTTTATTATTTTATTTTATTTTATTTTTTTACCTTTTTTTTTTTTTTTACATTTGTTTTCATTGAAGTTTGATTCGCCAACATATAGTACAACACCCAGTGCTCATCCCATGAAGTGCCCTCCTCAGGGCCGTCACCCCGTCACCTCCCCTTCTGCAACCCTTTGTTTCCCAGAGTTAGGGATCCTCTCATGGTTTGTCTCCCTCTCTAATTTTTTCCCCACTCAGTTCCCCTCCTTTCCCTTACAGTCCCTTTCACTATTTCTTATATTCCCTGTATGAGTGAGACCATATGATGATCTTCCTTCTCCGATTGACTCACTTCACTCAGCATCATACCCTCCAGTTCCATCCACGTCGAAGCAAATGGTGGGTATCTGTCGTTTCTGATGGCTGAGGAATATTCCATTGTATATATAGACCACATCTTCTTTATCCAGTCATCTGTAGAAGGACATCGAGGCTCCTCCCACAGTCTGTCTACTGTGGACATTTCTGCTGTGAACCATTGGGGTGCAGGTGTCTTGGCTTTTCACTGCGTCTGTATCCGTAAATCCCCAGATGCAAATCTAAGACCATTTCTGTCCACACCCTTGTGCTTTGAAAATGCTGCTGCTCCAATGTGCACACGGCTACGTGAGGGCTGTGTGATGTTCTGAGGGTCTGGGCGCCCGGGGACACAGGACTCTGTTCTCTTCTCGTGGCCCTTCCCTTCCTACTGTGGTTGGGCTTTGGGGAGGGTGCTCTGGGGCCCCAGTCAGCCCTTAGCACGGGGAGGGCCGTGGTTCTGATCTCCGCCGGGATCT